>NW_027326231.1:0-35823 GCF_048594095.1 Paramormyrops kingsleyae | reverse complement strand
ATCCCAACTCCAAGCGCTCCCCGAAGTTTCCTTGCATAAGCCGACTTTGCCTGAGAGACAGCGCGCAGTAACTCAGGAATATTGCCTATCGATTCCTGGTGTGCTTACCTTGCAAAGTCAGGAAGATGACATGAAGTCCTGCGGAGTAAAGAGCGCTCTTCGACGCGGCCATCCTCAAACCACGTCTGATCCCGTCTGAAGAGCGAATGAAGGCACTGAGACGCGGACCCTAAGTAGATTCAGCGAAAGCAAGGAAGAGAGAATGGGCGGGGAATTAAGCCTGTTAGTACAGTAAGAGGCGTTTGCAGGCTACTGTGCTATCTATTGACGGGCACGTAGGGAGAATTAATCCACAGCGCACGTATTATTACATGGCATCTCTGCATTGGGAACGCCTGATTCAGCTAATAATTACAATAATAATCCTTGGCAACCTACAGTAATATCCTGTATTTATTAATTACTAATCAGTCAGTTTGCTTCCTGGAAGGGAAAAACTGTGACAGACCAGCCAGGAGCAAAGCAGGCGGCTCACTCTCAAGGATTCCATTTCAAGAGGTGAGTAGGTTTACTGAACAGGCACAGGTAACGATTGGCTTTGAAAGCAACAACATAAATGGTCATTGTTATAATGTATTGTTATATGTGATACTAAAAATGCTATTGATTGTAATGCTAAGCAACTGGCTAGATTCATAATTTATCTGTATTCAAGGCATCCTCAAAGGCAAGTCATACCTCTAATTGGGGGCCATACAGAGGAACACTTTGTTATCCATCACCTGCCGCATTCCATGTCTACATCAGATGGACATCCTTATTGTCAGCACCAAAAGTTTCTTTTCAGGGTCTGGTTCCTTTACACTTTTTATTTGTGCCTTTCTGATACATTTTCAGAAATTTGGGGGTCATGAGAAAGCTCTCGAGAAGTAGACTTTGAGACTCTACGACAGCGGAAGGCTATCAGGGGCTCACTTGCACATATAGTCAGGGACTGTATAATGCACAACATTGTCCAAGACTCTGACATAGAAGAATATCGGGGATCCACTCACGCACAGTCAGGGACTGTATAATGCACAGCATTGTTATGGACTGGCACACACAGACTCAGCATATATACATGGCAGATACAACAAACAACAAACAAATTTATTTTTGTATAGCGCATTATCACAACATTACATTGTCCCAAAGCGCTTTACAGCATCCCCACCCAAAGCCCCCAGTGAGTAAGCCATAGGCGACAGTGGCAAGGAAAAACTCCCTAGAAGGAAGAAACCTTGGGAGGGACCAGACTCAAAGGGGGAGCCCATCCTCCAGGGGCCGGCAGGGAGAGTCAAATACAGTGTAGTCTGAAACACAAACGCAGAGTAGGGGGGAGATGACAAGCCGGTGCCAACACTTCCTCCAATCGCCAGGCAGCCAGAAGGCAGGGAGCGGGTCGTACAAGGAAGATGACACTGGCAGAACGGCGAGCTGGATGCACGGTCGTCATTGGCAGTGGCGACGTCACATGTTGCAGGGTGTGCTGGACATCTTGATAGATTGAAGGCTCCAGGTAGCACCACCCAGGAGAAGGTGGTGGAAATAAATGCAATTAGTCAAAGTAAGGGAGACTATAGGCAGTGCTAAAAGTTAGATGAGTGCAATATGAAGTGCAATGCTCCGGCAGATATGGCTATGGCAGCATAAGTAGGAGGGAGAGGCAGGTGGGAATGCAGGCATGGGGAGTCCCTGAAATGTCAGCACTCCAATCCCACAAGCAATTGTGAAGCTAGAGTGACAGCACTGTCAATTCAGTTTATCCAAAGCCAATGGCACCGATCCCCACCCAGCTCTACACCTCACACTATAGGTTTAACTGGGAGTGAGAAGCTAGCTAGAACTAGTGTCCCTATAAGCTAAACTAAAAAGGTGTGTTAATCCAGACCTCTTTTTTATGGACTGGATGCATTGTATCTTTAATGTTTTGCGCATTGCGAAGGAACTTCATTATATGTTTCTGTCATCTATGCCATTGCTCTAGCCCCCGTCGTCATGAAATGCTTTCAGAGACTCGTCATGGCACAAGTCAAAAGCAACCTCCCCCACTCACCGGACCCACTACTTCACGACTGTTTAGTTGCTTGATAACAGTAATTGTTACAAGAATAGTCATTAGCTATAAATGGTAAATGGACTGCATTTATATAGCGCTTTTCTACTCCTACGAGTACTCAAAGAGCTTTACAATTTATGCCTCACATTCACCATCCACACACACATTCATACACCGGTGGCGGAGGCTGCCATGCAAGGCGCCAACCTGCACACTGGGAGCAATTTGGGGTTCAGTGTCTTGCTCAAGGACACTTTGATGGGACCAGGAAGAACCAGGGCTCGAACCTGCAACCTTCCAGTTGCCGAACGATAGCACTACCTCCTGTGCCACCATCTTCATCTATATATTCTATTCTATATATTTTACAATGCACATTTATTTTTCAGATGAAAAGCCTGCCAGCCTCACTATGCTATTGGGTGTTATACTAGTGGGGGGTGGAGGAGCATTTGTCATTAGGCGACTCAAATGCCTGACATTTGCTGATTATAAACGTCCCAAATGTCATATTGAAAGAGCACCGTGGTGCTACTCTACGGTGGCCGAGAGAGCTCAACACGCTGCAACTTCAAGAAAACACATGCAAACATAAAAAAACACAACAAATTAAGAAAACGTCTCCATCAGTTTGACAACACAGGCGCTGCAAATACGGAAACGTGCTGCAAACACAAAAAACGTGCTGCAAACACAAAAAACGCGGTGCAAACACAAAAAACGTGCTGCAAACACTAAAAACGCGGTGCAAACACAAAAAACGTGCTGCAAGCACAAAAAACGCGGTGCAAACACAAAAAACGTGCTGCAAACACTAAAAACGCGGTGCAAACACAAAAAACGTGCTGCAAGCACAAAAAAAGCGCTGCAAATAGCAGGCACCACAACGGAAATGTTTCAGGGGGACCTCAAAAAGTGACGAACCCATCTGGGAGCTGATTATTTGTTCAGTGGCTTTTGGTCAGAGCAGAGGTGTTGTGCGTGAACTAAAAGGTGTTTTTTTTTTAACAACCTGATCATACGATTCATTGGTCTTTTGGATATTATTAGACTAATCTGACGAATCACACACTTAACTGTGGAACGTTATTAATTTAATTGCCAATAAATATCTAAATAAATATATGCAAATAAATGACAAAATTCTGCAGTGCTTCATTAATGGTTAAAATCAGGTCAAAATTCATTATAGATTGATGGAAAAAAATATATTTTACAATTTATTCAGACCCCTTAATAATAATGAACAACGGAATACAAATAAAGCATGCTAAAATCGGTAACATTGTTATTTTTTGTTTTTTCAGATCAAAATGTATTGTCCGTTCTGTGGCTTTCAGCGGCCAACTTTGCACAAATTTTGTGGCTCATGTAGGCGAAATGTTAGTTTTGTCGTGAAGAATGCCCCTAAACCTGCAGGTGAGGACCAGGTGTCATGCCAGGCTGTGCCCAGAGGTAATATGAACAAATAATCAGCTCCCAGATGGGTTCGTCACTTTTTGAGGTCCCCCTGAAACATTTCCGTTGTGGTGCCTGCTATTTGCAGCGCTTTTTTTGTGCTTGCAGCACGTTTTTTGTGTTTGCACCGCGTTTTTAGTGTTTGCAGCACGTTTTTTGTGTTTGCACCGCGTTTTTTATGTTTGCAGCACGTTTTTTGTGTTTGCACCGCGTTTTTTGTGTTTGCAGCACGTTTCCGTATTTGCAGCGCCTGTGTTGTCAAACTGATGGAGACGTTTTCTTTATTTGTTGTGTTTTTTTTATGTTTGCATATGTTTTCTTGAAGTTGCAGCGTGTTGAGCTTTCTCGGCCAGCGTACTACTCAGTATGTGTGAACCACTAGATTTAAGAAAAACTTTATGAGGTATATGAACTATGAACTGTTTCCACACCCCTATTGTCTGCTAAGCTATACCCCTTTGTAGCATCACAACTTTAGGTACCTGTTAAGCTCCACCCATACTGCCTGGTATTCTCTGTCATAATAATAATAATAATAATTGATACTTTTATTGATCCCTGTGAGGAAATTGTCTTTTTATGCTTCCCTCAACTTGAAGAGTAAGCTGTCTGTGAGGGGTAGCTGGGAGGTAAGGGCCTTGGTCAAGGCCAGTGACCTTCTGATTACAGACCTTCTGATTCAGGTACACCCTGAATAGGATGCCTGTCCGTCACAGGGCACGGGGTTGGGGTACACCCTGAATGGGATGCCTGTCCGTCACAGGGCACGGGGTTGGGGTACACCCTGAATGTGATGCCAGTCCGTCACAGGGCACGGGGTTGGGGTACACCCTGAATGGGATGCCTGTCCGTCACAGGGCACGGGGTTGGGGTACACCCTGAATGGGATGCCTGTCCGTCACAGGGCACCAACAGACACACATATTGACGCACTCTCTGAACTGATAATGTTCCCAGAAGCTGCTGTACACTGTAAGTGGTGCTACCTCCCCCACCAGCGGATGTGCAGCACAGGTGGCCAACGCTTTGTGATTTCATCCCGCTTCAGCCTTGTTGCTGGACCATGACACAGATATTTCAACATCTGAGAAATCAGAACCATACTTAGGCCCATTGGTTATGGGTCTCCTTTTTTCTTTGAAGAAAAAAACTCCAAATAAAGGTATGTTTTACACACAGTGATGTCATGGTGAATAGTGGGTGGGGTTGGGGGGGTTGGCATTCGCTTTCTAATGCTGAAGGGGCTCCAGCTTGAGGCTGTAGGAGGGGGAGGGGTGAAAGCGGGCATTCTTCTCTGCCTCAGTTCCAGAGGCCATTATTCTGCATGAGTGGGGGGGGGGTTGTGCAAGCTGTACGCTAGTGGCAATGTCTTTAGAATATGGTAGGAGAACGGGCACCATTTTAGGGGTTTATGGATTAGGGCTGGTTGGACGGTCACAAAGGCAAGGATTATGTCCACAGGGCCTCCATCAGTCATAAATGAGCTGTTAGTTGTCATGGACACAGAGCAAAAATGTATGGAGAAGACAAGCCCAGCCCACACCTAAAGTTGTGATGCTACATAGGGGTATATCTTAACAGGCAATAGGGGTATGGAAAAAGTTCATAGTCCATATACCTCATAAAGTTTATTTTTTTTTTAAATCTAGGGGTCCACACATACCGAGTAGCACCACGGTGCTCTTTCAAGATGACATTTGGGACGTTTTTTTTTATTATTATTATTTTTTATTTTTGAAGGAGCTACTGGATATCTGAATTTCCCCCTTGGGAATAAATAAAGTATCTATCTATCTATCTATGGTGGGATGGGACAGGATCAGCCGAGACTCAGTGACAGAGCTATAAAGGCCTCCAGTTGGCTGAGCACAACTCCAGCATCACCCAGAAACTGGAGAGACATTTATCACCCATCAATCAGTAGCTAACAGGACAGTTTATGTTCTCCACGTTGTTATATCACCAGATATCAATCCAATGACAGGGACACTAATGCTCACACCACTGAGGCACGGAGTCCTTCAAAGCGAGTTTTTCCAGAGTGTGAGCATATCCATGGTGCTGAAGGAGGTTCAGCTCAGCCCTGTGGCGCCCTGTGGAATGTGAGGGTGTGCTCAGGTCAGGTCAGGTCCGGTCCGGTCATGCACCAGCGACCCCAACAATCCCCGATTTTTGTTTTCCCACAGAAGCTTCTTGTGCTGTATTCCCCGGCCACTCTGCTTGTCATTCTTCCCCTGCATATTAATAGCAATTTCTCCAGTTATGTTGGCAGGAACCCAAAGACAATATGGTCGTAGATGGAACCCCTTGCAAGACATCCAGAGCCAAAATCTGCTATTTAAGTCAATAAACACACTAACATATCTGAAGATGCCATGTGTTTCAATAATGTTATAGCGCTACAATGCAGTCATTTTTTCCAGTACATTAATTGTTCTCACACAGAATTTTGATATTTAATTGCTTTGGTTTATCAGGAATTTTAATTAAACATAACTGTATGCCAATTAGTGACAAAGTGTGAAGCAAAGAGTGAGGGTCTGTGAGGTTAAACATGACACCCTAAAGTAGGCAGATGGCCAGACAGGATCCTGAAAAATCATTAACAAAGACCCAAATCCCCATCCTCTTCCTTCTTTTGTAGGAAAAGTATATTCTTTTATGTTCAGGGGGCTGTTAAGATGGGGACTTCCTTGAGAATGCTGAGTCTGTTTTCCCACAGGGGTATGTGGGGTTGTTGGTCTGTGCAAAAAGACAGACAGATGTCATCACAAGCATGCGTTTAACGTTAAGAATGACTACGTTATGGCATGCCCGTTTAAAGGGGTTGGCTGTAGTGATGCGCGGGTCGGGTATTTTTCCAACCCGCGGGTCCCGCTTTTATGAAATTATTTGGCCCGCCCCAGCCCGCCCCGCAAATAAAGTGACAATTTCTTTACCCGCCCCAACCCGACCCGCGGGGTCCGCGGGTTACGAGACGACCCGCGCATCACTACTGCTTGGCGCTTTCGTGACTTGTCACGTGACGTAACCTTATCAAAGAACTTAATAAAATATGAAAATAGATATTCCCAAATATTTAATATAGGCTATAGGGAATTGCACGCAACATACATGGATTTTTTATTTAATTTTGTTTTTAATGACCCGCCCCAACCCGCCCCGCAAATAAAGTAACAATTTCTTTACCCGCCCCAACCCGACCCGCGGGTTACCCGCGGGGTCCGCGGGTTACGAGACGACCCGCGCATCACTAGTTGGCTGGGCATGAGAGAGGGCATTTCTGAGCTGAAGGCACTGAATACTGGACCCATTAGCTGGGTTTCCTGAGGAACTGTCCTTTCTTCCTGCAGTCCAAAGATAAGCAACTGAACTGATTTGTGTCAACCAGCATAAGGTGAGGCATGGATTAACTCATCTGGAGGCCTTATATTGACATCGATTTAACAAACCATTCTATTTTTCCTGAGATTGGCCCTAATAACCCATGCATTAATCTACATATCCTAGGATAGCCTATGCATTAATCTATATAGTCTAGGATAGCATGTGCATTAATCTACATAGCCTAGGATAGCCTATGCATTAATCTACATAGCCTAGGATAGCCTATCCATTAATCTGCCCTACCTACCTTGTGCCCTATGCTGCTGAAGATATGCTGCAGAAACCCCTGTAGCCCTGTGCATAGGCTATAGTTGAGGATAGTGAGGGGTATAACTTAGTGGTAGAGAACTTGTATGCAGATTAAGAGGTTCCTGGTTCAAATCCAGCTGCCCACTTTTTTGGGGGTTGCTCAGTAGGTTCAGACTCTGTGCCTGTGATCAGAAGGTCGCCGGTTCAAGGGCTGGCAGACTGATGCTGCCATTGGGTCCCTGAGCAAGGCCCGGAATCATCAGTTCCAGGGGTCCTGCATGCTGGGTGACCCTGCAATGTGAACCCCCCTCCAAGCTTGCTCCCACCTGTATGTGTGTCTTTTAGGTAAAAAGAGGATTTCCCCATGGAAAAGAACATCTCTAATCTACAGGCAAAGTGGCTGGAAGATGGATACATGTCATCTGACATACAGCAACTTTTGTCTTCATATTACATCTCTAATCTACAGGCAAAGTGGCTGGAAGATGGATACATGTCATCTGACATACAGCAACGTTTGTCTTCATATTACATCTCTAATCTACAGGCAAAGTGGCTGGAAGATGGATACATGTCATCTGACATACAGCAACGTTTGTCTTCAAATTTAAAAATCCCTCCTTACCACATGAATGTTTTAATGCAAACTTAACCCAGTTATTGTACTTGCTTAAATTATAGTTAGTCTTTAAGTCTTTAAGAGAATGAAATTCCACCTCAGATGTAACGACAACAAATAAGAATGGGAAGAGGTGCCATGCAGCATTATGGACAATATCCCCAGCAGTGAGATTTTAATGAATACATGTCTATAAAAGGAACACATCTGCCAAGATAAACATGAAACTCCAAACAATCGTTTACTCCATAGTTTATTGTCATTGAGGCATGAATCCTTACCCATTACACCAATTTCCCTTTTGCGTAATGGATATTTTGGGTTTTTTGTGAATTTCAGGAAGACGCAACGTGCAAGCTGTTGTTTGCTCAGATAGTTCAATGGGCCATTAATCATGAATAAGGGCAGGACTTAAGGTAGACAACACATGTTACAACAATAGACCATCCAAAGTGTGAGGTGAACAGGCAGTGGTGACGGAAAGCAGAGGAGTGGCTAGAAATTCTTGGTCCCCTGACAAAATGTGACCTTGGGCCCTGTTGAAGCCAATAATGTAATAGTTTTTCCATTTTTAACGTAATAAAAGTTTATAATGTAATAACTGGTCAATAATGTAATACCTTTTCTGAATTGTTAATGTAAGTTATTACATTAAGAACAGAGAAATGTATTACATTATTGGCATGTTATTACGTTATTGGTACTTATTACGTACATTATTGGCATATTATTACGTTATTGGTACGTATTACGTACATTATTGGCTGTTACAGGGCCCCCCACTAGGATTGGCACTTTCAATTTTGGATCCCCCCAGTAGATTTAGCCAAATAGGGGCAGTTTAACGTTAAACGCAAATTTCACTAGTAAATTTCACTTACTAACTAAACTCTGCTAGAGGTAAGACGTGTGTTAGAAGCAATCCGTGAATATTTTTTAATATTTTAATGCACTTTCATGCACTTTTCAGTATTATTGACCCATTTTTAAGTTTCATTGACATGTTTTTAATACAAGTACTATTTCATCACACGATAGGTACAATACTCATATCAAATAAAAATACTTTTTGATGACATTTTGGTGGTTTATTTTGAATTGCTTTAAAGTAGTAAAACACACTGCATCTTTAAGATTGCGATCATAAATACACATGATAAACTAACATGCAGAGCGGCTTATTCCACTCCCCCCGCTCTGTACTTGATATGTATTTGTCAATAATGTATATTTGTTTGTTTGTTTTTACTTGTTTGTTCTGGGTCAGATGAGGGATCTGCATGATTGCTCCAAAGAAACTGAAAATGGAAGGGGGTGTTTGTATTGTTTTATAGTGCTGTTTTCTGTCTCTTCGGATAGAAGTGATTTCACGCTGCTTTTCAACCTGTTATTCTTTGCATTGCTAGTAGGCTACTGTGATATGTAAATGAAAATACGAATTTGATAATACGGAAAAGTTTGTATCTAGATCGGGATGATCTAACCCAATGTTGCTTTGAAAAACCGGCACAAAAGTAAAATGGATTACCCAGTCCTGCATAGCAAATTTCCAAATCAAGATCATTCTGATCCAGATTAAACCTTTTGAACGACTAACCAAGAAAAATGGTTGGAAGATCGATGATTATTACGAAAATGGATATCTGTGCTTACTTGGTTGTGCCTAGTCTGCAATCGATTGACAGGCGATCGACTGTGAGACCTTAGAGATTTACAAAATCCGACGGAAATAATGTGGCTTAATGGCGTGTTGAATTCACAGGTAAAAGTCTTTCATAAAGTTTTAACAAGCTCAAAAGACTACTACAAATTGTGCGTGTGCCTGATATACAGTTTAATGAAAAGCGACATTTGATTTTTGTCATTTTGAGCTACTTTACTGCTTCGAATGGGTAAACACGGTGAAGGATGCGTTACATTTCAAATGTAAACATCCCCTCTGCCTGAGGAGCTGCTCCTTCGGCCGGATTCTCGGTTCGCCATTCGTCAGATTTATTGCTTTTTTTTTTTTCTTGCGAAATATAACGTAACTGGTTGGGATTTGCATTTTGTTTTCATTTATCGATCTGTCTTGGTAAGTTGGGTAACTTTTAGTAAATTATGTATACCGGGGAAGCCTGTTGTCGTGCTAACCAGCGTTTTCTCGAATTGTGTGCTGGTCGTAAAAATGGCGGAGGGGAAAATGAAGTAATTTGAGCTCTTTGTGTGTTGTTTGCCAATGTAGATGGTGTGGGCCGCTGCACGCGGGCCAGGACCGTAGTCATCCAGGGTACCGGCACACCCAGAGCAAGTCTGCGGGTGCACCGGCTGCGAGATGGGCCTCTTGTACTGCGTCTTCTGCGCCATTGGAAAGAGTATAGACATTTTATGCTTCTTGCTGGATTTGAACTTCTGGATGGTCCACTCGCTCATCCGGCTGCTGGTGACTGTGCTGTCCTTCGTGAAGGACTTGCCAGCAGTGCTGAGAGGCGCGCTGGCAGAGTGCTGGAGCACGGCCCTCCTGTGTGCTCTCAGCATGGTTGACGGGCTGTCGCAGGGCGTCAGGATGGCAGGACACTTTCTGGAGCACAGTGTGCTGCGGGTGAAAGAGCTGCTGCAGCGAGCCACACTCTCTGGCCACTCAGCGGTGCAGCAGGTTTGTGAGGCCTGCGGAGTTGTGCATGGTCTACTTCTCTATGTGCTCAACAGCGCCTCCACTGGGTTGACGTTAGGGGCACAGAGTGTCTGCTCTGCAGCTGTGGGCCTGTGGGATGTGGTAGGGGGGGCCCTGCTTCGAGCCGTTGAACTGACCGTGGCACTGCCAGCTGTGATTTGGAGTGGCCTCGCCGGTACTTCTGCCCTGCTGTGGACACTCTGTTGCTTTGTTCTGGAGTTCCTGGGTTCACTGAGCCGTGTCTTCGTCAGCGTCTTCCTGCTGGATCTCTGCGGCCTGGTGCTCGCTGTAATCGTGGTGGGTGTCGCGGTTCTCTACCTTAGCCCCAGCCTCGCTCGCCGCATTCTGTGGGATGGCGGCGCCTCCCCCATCATGGGGCGCCTGCGAGGGGTGCTGCGGCGCTTGCGTTTGCTGGCGCTGGAGAGCACACAGGTGGTCATGGAGTTGCAGACGCGGCTTCGTGCGGCATGGGGTGGGAGCTATGTCCAGAGGAGGGGGGTGGGGAGCCTTGACACTTCTCGCCGTCAGGTGACAACCAGTGATAGAACCCCGGGTGGCCTGGCGACACGGCGCAGCTCCACACTGGGCATGGCTGTCCCGTGCTCCAGCATGGAGGGGCCCCTGCAAAGACTCTCAGAAGAGGACCCCCCTGCTGACAGCCTGCTGGGCCTCCTGAAGGAGCAGGAGGACAGGAAGCGCTGCGTCATCTGCCAGGACAGCGCCAAGAGTGTGCTGCTTCTGCCTTGCCGTCACCTGTGTCTTTGCCGCGGCTGCACTCAGCTGCTACTGCGCCTCCCTGTGCACCAGCACAACTGCCCCCTGTGCCGCCACATGATCCTGCAGACCATGGATGTCTATCTCTGAGGAGGGCAACTTCCACACGCACGAGGCTCGCTCGTACAGCTGCTTCCTCTTCCAGGATCTCACTGGACATTCCACTCCCCTCTTTTGTGGGTCCGTTTGTGCATGAGATGGATGCTGGTGTTCTGTGCAGTCAGGTAGTCCTGTAAGGTGAGGTTGTCTGTCTTTTTTAATACTCCCTTGCAAATTGCAATAAAAGCACTGCAAAAATTCCAGCTGTTTTTGAATAAGACAGCAATGTCACAAAATTGTTTGCAGTCTGTGATATACCACAGGAACAATAGGAATCGTTTATACATAGCTTGGAGTCTGGATCCCCTTTCAGTAGTATTAAGTGCAAAGTTTTTTATATCATTGTGGATGTCTAAGAATTGTTTGATACTTTAAAATTGTCTTAATGTTTGTGATATTTGTTGAAAGCAGGTGCAATGCAGGTATTTTTATTAGAATAAATAAATTTCTAATATTGTTGATGGAAGTACTTTATTCCCAAATCATTTTTCCATATCTCCTGGGAACACCAGCTTTACATGGAATGAAAATGTCAAATTCACAAAGTATATGTATGCTGATCATTCATTCAATTTTGACTGATTTATACGCTTTGTCTTGGACCACCGTTATAATTTGTTTTATAATAAAGGGTTATGTCCATCACGGTTGAATTTCCTGTTGCATCCTGTGCTTCTCCTGTTTCCTGCCAAGTCCAGCCTGGGACCAGATATTGACCTGTTGTCAGGATTGCTATTAGTCTGTCAGCAAACAGCATTCCACACCTTTTATGTTTATGCTGAAATGGTATCGATTGGAGGACTCTGAAACCTAAAACCTACAGTTTTGCAGTAGAAAGCCTCCCTGATTTTGCAGGGGTAGTAATTGAATTCTGTCCAAAGGCATCATCCAGTAGGGCTTTTCTGGTCTTTGGTGCTCCTGTTCTCGGAAACTGTCTGCAGCTCTGACACCCTGTATGCCTGGCACCGTCCTCAAAGCTGTTGGGGCTGGATAAGGTGCCATGTGATTCTCTTGATCTTACTTTTTCGGGAACTTTTAATATTATTACCAGGATGTTCTCTGTTGTTTTGCAGTGTTTGATTGATTTTTAGGCCAGTGCTCCAGTAATGCGACGACCATTAGAGTTAAAGTTCCTGTTATGTAACTTCTTATAGCTTAAAATCTTAAAAAAAAATTGTTTTTATATGCAATAAGATCTTAGTGCTCATTACTTGGACTTGTCAAAATTGACATTTTCATTTAGTACTGCTGGGAGTGTAGCTTATTAGACCTATCTCAGCTTTGATTCTTGTTACAAATTATAATTCCGGATGAGAAGGGTCCAGTGGAGTAGTTTTCGGAGTTATGAGTCAAATAAGAACAATAGAGTTTTCAATAGTTCAGTCTGAACTTCGGTGTGCAGGTCATATGATCAGAGCCAGCTGATGCAGTTTCACAATGTTGGTTAAAAGTCTAATTTTTCAAGTTCATAATACTTAGCTAGTGAGGTTAATTTGGTTCTACTATGTTTTTTTAATCGTCTGGCCAGAATATTTTAATGCTTTGTATTTATTCTGGTAAATATGGAAAACAGGATCTGCTAAAGGAATGAAGGCAACAGGAACGATGGATGTAACACTAATAACGAGGAATGATGGATGTAAGGCTAATCATTGGCACCCTGTTTGATCCTCTTGATTCCTGCAGGTTTCTCTCATGTTTAATGTTCCTGCCTCAGGGTTCAATTCTGCTCACATTTAGTCTCAGAAGGAGCACTTCATAACCCCGAAGCTGCGCAGTCTTGTGCCATGTGAAAGTTAAAGCTACATAAGAGAAAATTCCTCCACGTGAGCCCCTGCCCTGTATACGTGTGATGCCCCGCCCCCGCCACACACTCCTGAAGCATACACGTGATGCCCCACCCCCGCCACGCACTCCTGAGGCATACACGTGACGCCCCCGGCACACACTCCTGAGGCATACACGTGACGCCCCGCCCCCGCCACGCACTCCTGAAGCATACACGTGACGCCCCGCCCCCACCACGCACTCCTGAGGCATACACGTGACGCCCCGCCCCCGCCACGCACTCCTGAGGCATACACGTGACGCCCCGCCCCCGCCACGCACTCCTGAGGCATACACGTGACGCCCCGCCCCCGCCACGCACTCCTGAGGCATACACGTGACGCCCCGCCCCCGCCACGCACTCCTGAGGCATACACGTGACGCCCCTGCCACACACACCTGAAGCATACACGTGACGCTCTTGCTCAGCCCCAACTCACTGGAACGCGGGGCGTGGGAATGGCCCAGTACTCAGTGGGAGGGGGGGCTTATCTGCGCATGCTGTCGGGGGGTGTGAGAGGAAGCGTGGGGGTGCTTGACAGACAGCTGGCCTCTCCTGGGGCTGCGGGTGGAATTTGCCGGAGCTCTGCGACGTTTCGCTGTCACTCTCCGTTCCCAAACCCCATGCTAAAAATATCGCAGCCCCCATATGTTAAAGGTGAACTCCCGTAAATTATTTTGTTTGATCACTAAAAGTTTGCAGTTCTTTACTTAATATGAAGTCCGTGGGACTGGAAATAAAGAAACCCATATAGAATAAATACAAGACTACGTTTTGTATTGGCACCTTGCAGACAGTCACTTAAATTGAAAGTGAGACGATGCCATACAGCTCACAGCACGTGTGACAGTGTTACTGGAGGGGTGAGATGCATGTAACGTCCTAGTGCCTTCCAAAGTGACCTTGATGTAGTCGTAAAGGTGTCTCCCAATTAAAGACACTTTACAGTCTTTACTAATTAAAGAATTGTTGGAATGTTTGTTCATATATGGTAGGCCTGTGGTATTAGTCCTGAGCCATACTGTTAGTTGCATTCCGGACGTTAGCTGCCGATGCTGTTTGTGTTGTGCTGCTCTGCGGTGACCTGTCACATAAGAACATAAGGCCTTCTTATCATCAACTTCCTGAGTAGCTTCCTCAAAAAACTCCAACAGATTTGTTAAACAGGATCTACCTCTCCTAAATCCATGCTGGCTATCCCTCAAAATGTTATTTGAGTCCAGGTAATCTACCATTTTCTCTTTGATTATAGCCTCCATAACTTTACCAGTTATACAAGTTAGACTGATTGGCCTATAGTTTAACAAATTACTTATATCCCCTTTTTTGAAAATGGGCGTTATGTTGGCATGCTTCCAGTCAGAAGGTACCACTCCTTCAGATAAGGATTTTTGAAACAGTAAAGTTAAGGGTCGGCAAATAATATCCCTCATCTCTTTTAACACTATAGGTAAGATGCCATCAGGGCCCTGTTGTTTATTTATACACATACAGTATATATATATATATTAGTTATAGACGATGTTGGATTAGTAATAAGAACTGGTAAGTTACTAGTGTCCTCAACAGTGAATACCCGTGCAAAACTATTATTGAACTCATTTACTATATCAATGTCGTTTTCAATTATAAGACCCTTACTATCCTGCAGATTAGTAATTTCAGCTTTCAGAGCTCTTTTAGAGTTAAATACTGGAAGGAACTTTTAACGTCATCCTTAGCCTCCAATGAGATCTTCCTTTCGACATTCCTTTTAGCTCGTCTGTCATTTTTTTTTAACTCAGCCTGTAGATTTAGATACTCTTGCTTTATTCTGTCATCATCAGTTATTTTCCATTTTTGGAATAAAGCCCTTTTCCTCCTTACTTTACACTTTATTTCCCTAGTAAACCACCTAGGTTGCAATTTCTTAGATTTATTCTTGCTGGAAACAGATATGAAGTCCTCTTGCACTTGCAATAATGTGCTTTTAAAAAATTCCCATGCCTCTTCAACAGTTTTGTTATTTAACTCCATCCAGTTCACAGTTTCTAGTTTTAATCTCATACAATTGAAGTTAGCCTTCCTAACATTATATATTTTTGATTTGGACTTTGCTCTTCGGGCACTAAACTTAACCTCAAATTTAACCATGTTATGATCGCTACTGTCAAGTGGTTCTAAAACGTCTAATTTACCAATCCTGTCCTGGTTATTAGAGAAAACAAGATCAAGAATGGCATCTCCCCTGGTAGGGGTGTTAACAAATTGAGTAAAAAAACAATCCTGTACTAATTCCACCATCTCCAGTTCATTTTCAGAAGAGCCAGCAACAATGTCCCACTGCATCCCCGGTAGATTAAAATCACCCATAACACATTTTTATTGCTCATAATCCTAGTATCACTGTATAACAATCTGCTTTCCTCGGCAGCTACATTAGGTGCTCTGTAACACACACCGACAATTAGGCTATTTGAGTTTTTAGCATCTAATTTTACCCATATAACTTCCGTAGTTTTACTTATATCAGTAAGCTCCCTTGCCTGCAAGATTTCCTTTACATATACTGCAACACCACCTCCCTTCTTACCTATACGGTCTTTAGGGAACAACGTGTAACCATCCATATTATATTCTTGTTCATCCTTTTCTCTCAACCACGTTTCAGTTATCCCTATAATATCATAAAAGTCCGATGAGATAAAAGCCTCTAAATCAGTGGTTCCCAACCTTTTTTAACTCACGGCCCACACAGCCAAACACATATGTTTCCGCGGCCCACTGCAAAAGAATTTAAACGATCCCGCTTTTTGTGTCGGGCTAACTAAGTACTCGGAAGCAAGGCTGTTAATTGTCTTTATTGAATAAACTGGTAATTTATTTAATTATATATCAAATTATGATTTATTTGATTTTGACTAGACATTTTTTATTATATTAACAATATTACAATTTCTATTAATAATAATTGGCGGCCCCCCACAGGTTGAAAACCACTGCTCTAAATCATGAATTTTATTCCTAATACTCCTGGCCTTTAAATACAGACAATAAAGCGTAAGCCTATTACGGTGCCCACTTATAATATGATTTTTTGGGGCTTTCCATTTCCCCCCACTTACATACTTAACTAACCTCCCTGCCCCCCCAGTCCCTCAACTACTCTACAAATACGCCTTCCCAGTACACTGGTTCCCCTCCGGTTCAGATGCAACCCATCTGGCTTGAACAGGTCCCACCTGTTCCAGAAGGTCCTCCAGTGCCCCATAAACCTAAACCCCTCTTTCCTACACCATCCTTTTAGCCACGCATTTAATCTCCTTATCTCAGCTAACTTAGCCTGACTTGCGCGTGGCACGGGGAGTATTTCAGAGAATACCACCATGGACGTTCTGCTTCTAAGCTTATTGGCGACTTCTATAAATTTATCCTGCAGAACTGCCCTCCTACCCTTGCCTATATCGTTGGTGCCAACATGCACCACGACAACTGGATCCAACCCGGCTGGGGCCAAAAGCTTGTCCACACGATCTGGAAGGTCTCCTACCTGGGCACCAGGCAGACAAGACACCGTACGGGACCCTCTATCATGCGTGCACACATAACTGTCTACTCCCCTAATAATTGAATCCCCCACTACCACAACCTCCCTCTTCCTGGGGGGAGGGGGCTCCTCAGTGCCTAAGGGCCCACCTGCCTCCCCAGTCTCTTCCGGCTCTAAAGCTGGAAGCACCTGAAACCTGTTAGACACAGACACCTCAGGTGATGCCGCCTCTGTAACGTGTGTATGCCTTTTCCTGCGTCTACGACCTACGGTCACCCAGTTCTCTCGACTTCTCTGCTCTTCATTCTCCCTCCTCCCCGCTAGTGGCATACACACCATCTCCCTAAACGGCGTATTAACTAGCTCCTCTAACTGTTGCATTGGATGAGAGCCAGTTGCTCCTCAAGGTCGAGAACCTTGACCATGAGTGAGTCCACTAGCTTACATCGCTCACAGATGAAGTCTGACTGGACACTAGCGTCCAGAAGGGCAAACATCTTGCAAACGCAACACTGAGCCGGCCCCATAATTAACTAACTCACTATGACCCCGTACTCCCAGCCCAGTAAATTTATATAGTGTATTTAACTGTAAAGATTAATTTGCATAACGATAAATGCAGTAAAGTGCCGAGTACACTAAAATAAGTTATTACTTGTGTTAAAACGGGACTTAATTATTATTTTATTTTAAAAATTTAAACCTGATAAATTGCATATACAGAATAGATTATTGAGATATATATCTCAATGGATAATTGATAATCCTGTACTCGGTGGTAATGGCACAGTTGCTCATGCATTGTCAGCACTTAACTCAGGGCTTGTTTTGTGTTTCACAATATCAGTCCATAAACATGGTATAATTTTACATGCAAACCAATTGTTTGATTCCCATCAACTCCCAGACAGAGGTGATGCTCTGCTCCTAGGCTGTATGTATTGTGTGCCATCTTCTTTACAGCGCATTCTAAAATCAGCAGCAAGAGTTGTAAGTAGGAAATGTAAATATCACCATATTACAGCTATTCTCTGGTTTCTGGTTACTAAAGCGTGAGGCCCCAGTTTGGCTAAATTAGCTGATCAAAGTCTACAGTCTGCAGTGTGCAGAGATCACAACACACTTACATAAAGAATACTGTTGGCGTTCAGGCTCTGGGCTTTTTATCTGTGGGACATTCTGCGCTCCTGGTCAGCAGAGGACTGAAGAGAGAGCTGCACTATGGATGTCATGACAGTCGATAGCACTATGGCACAACACCTGCTGCTTTCTGGCCTGGTTGTTAGCTTGCCCTAGGGCCTGGGCTGCTGGCTGGTCTTGGGCTCCCAGAGCTTTTATTTCTTCAGTCAAACTCTGAGCTTTGGTTTGCTCTCCTCGGATGACTTCCAGTTAGGGCTGAACGATTTGGGGAAAATATCAAATCGCGATTTTTCTGACAGACATTGCGATTACGATTTGATTTGCGATATAATTTTTTATGTCAAGCTTCAGTTGAATATTCAGTGTGTAGTAAATTTAAAACATATGATGCAGCATTACCACATGAGATACCATCAAAATATTAACTGGTCTATATTCTAATGCAAGGATGAGAATTTAAAGATGTTAAATAATGTAATAAGGAAAAAGGAAAAACAATAGCGATCTTGCAGGTAACGCTGATTACCCCCTTAATAACAGTAGAACCGCCTTTCCCACGCCAGTGAACAAGCAAGAACTACTTCGTTGTATGCAATAGTGATGGGATTTATGGCTCTTTGAGGGGATCCGGATCTTGGCGGTCCGTTCCTTTCAAAGAGCCGTTCAAAAGAACGGCTCTTTTGGCTCTTTTTAAATATTTAGTCAGTTTTAAGAAGCCAGCTTGGGGGCATCTCAGTTTATCCTGGAAATAATCACTGGGAGGAATGATGAGGTGAGATTTGTAGTCAAATAATTAAAACTCAGATATCACACACCAATATCTGAGTTTGAATTATTCTGAAATATTGATTATTACCTCATTTGTCATGTGTGTACTATATTCCATATGGTTGCACAACATCCCTCTGCTTAGACAGTGACATCACTATTTTGGATTTACCTTTAGTACAAAGTGTGTGTATGTGTAAAGCTACGTTGACTTATGTTATTCATACAATACCTACTCACAAATAAACATCAAAAACAAAGCCGGCTGCAATGAATTTCTGTGCAAAACAGCTTTTACTACAAACACTTCCACACAATGTGGAAGTGAAGGATGCGTGCACAACTATCATCATGCTGTTAGGCAGTAGCACCCCTGCGCTGGGTGCGCCCCTCCCCCTATAACTGTTCTGTCTCGCGGAGGAGCTAATTTGTGTGCATCTGTGTGAAACACGCATAGGAAAAAAAGAACGACAGAAAGATCGGCTCCCCTCCAGCCGCGACTCGGCTCCCATCGTTCATGTTTATGAGCCGTTCAAAAGAATCGGTTCGTTCGCGAACGTCACAACTCTAGTATGCAACCGTTTAGTTTGCGCTAATGTGTTATTAGTGTTAATAACAGCAGCGAATCTAACACTTAAAAAGCTGCAATGTTCATAACAGAGTGACTGTTCTGTCCTGAAACTGTAAAGCTGGAAAATTTTAAAAAATGCATTTTATAAAATGTCGAATAAATAGACGTAGTTTATTGGTGGTCGTGTTGGTCTACGTTTCCGCTTTTTAACAACTGTACTGTATAAGGTTATTTGTTATACAAATCAATTAAGGGGAAACAAAAAATTTATGTGTTCAGGGTTGCAAACTCTCACGGGTTTGGGTAACACGCTTTCAGACTCTCACGCAAGCTTAGCTGTATCAAAAACGTTAGGGCAGTTTGCAAACCCTACAGACTATTGACATGGTAATAAAACTCTTACATACACGTAAATGTATGTGCGCACGACTCGTCTCGAACAGAAAGCCTCACTCCAGGCAGCTGACCAAAGATTCGACTGAAGCAGCTTATCATTCCTTTGCCTTGTTGCTCTGACAAATATAAAACGGAGAAAACATTATATGCGTCACTTTTTATATCTTTTTTTAAATAATAAGACCATGCCCATACCCAACTGTAATAACGATTAAAGCGATCTGTTCTTTTAGTATTTGTGTTAAAGCGAGGCTTTCATTTTATTACTGTTGTGGTATTAAGATTAATTTCACAAGATTAATCTATGGAAAATCAATGAGCACAAAAACATATGACATAAACACGTATTATGGATTTTACGACAGACTCTGCTGCTGTGAGGATTACCGACCGTCTCATTGTTGTTTTGATGGGTTACATGCTAATGTGATTTCCTATTAACAAAAACAAAAGGTGTGATACGCTGAAGTATATCGCAGCTGGTGTTTAAAAGGAGGTCGCCGGTTCTATTGATGACAGGATCTTTCTGAAACAATCTCGGACCATGAAATAGGAAGGCAATTCACTTATAGCTCAGTAGCGGAATCAGTATTTTTTCCGCACCGCGAATGCAACATTTTCTTCACGTGTTTGTTGTTCGTGGGCGTGTACTCCGTCGCCTCGGGCCACTTCTGATTGGTGAGCATGGCTGTCACATAAGGAGCACGGCGCTTGTGATTGGTGAGAACGACTGTCACATAGGAAACACGGTATGAGTTTGGAAAACTATTCTTAGAACAGTTTTAAACCCTGGGTCCAACGTGCTATATAATGTATGTCCTAAATCGCAGCCTTTGCTATTTGCTAATGGCGTTGTTTCAAATCGCGATTTCGATTTGAAATCGATAAATCGTTCAGCCCTACTTCCAGTTCTTATTCACTTCCCATTTAGACTATTGTTGCCATAAGCTGTGATTGGTTTGTGTCTCTGGGGCCTATACTGAAAAAATAGCCGTACTTCTTCAGCCATCATCAGAAGAGAATCTGCAGATGAGATCTTGTGTTGTCTTCCCCAAACTTTTTTTTGTAGTCATTGCTTTGCCCTCATGGGGATAAATCCTTCTTCTGAAGTTTGTTTTATTGTCTGAGAACCTGTTTTTTTCCTACTTACAAATAAGAAACTAAGCAATGTCATCTGGGTATGAAGATGGAAGTTTTTGGTTATTTCTCTTATCTTGTGAGCAGAAAGAGACCAAGTCTTAGGGACAGCATCTTCTTTCACTCTTCTGAAGTGTCCCCGTTTCAGATAATTTCTCCAGGTCGATATCTAGTCCCTCTCCTCCAGAGTAGTACCAGTGTAACCCAGCCTTGGTTTTATCTCATTTTTGCCATTTTCACTCGCTCTAGAATGGCCAGACATTTCCATCATAGCTCTGCCCCCCATCCGGGAAGAGTGAAGACCAGCCAGGGGAGAACACCCCACTTGGAACCCGGCAGTGTAGCGCAGCTCAAACCGAAGCTGGCAGGTTCTCCTCTGGTCGGCTACATGGTTGTCCTGGGTCCCAAGCTGCTTCTGTGCCCAGCAGAACCCAGCAGTGTAACACAGCTCAAACCCCAATCAGGCAGGTTCTCCTCTGGTCGGCTACATGGTTGTCCTGGGTCCCAGGCTGCTTCTGTGCCCAGCAGAACCCAGCAGTGTAACACAGCTCAAACCCCAATCAGGCAGGTTCTCCTCTGGTCGGCTACATGGTTGTCCTGGGTCCCCAGGCTGCTTCTGTGCCCGGCAGAACCCAGCAGTGTAACACAGCTCAAACCCCAATCAGGCAGGTTCTCCTCTGGTCGGCTACATGGTTGTCCTGGGTCCCAGGCTGCTTCTGTGCCCGGCAGAACCCAGCAGTGTAACGCAGCTCAAACCCCAATCAGGCAGGTTCTCCTCTGGTCGGCTACATGGTTGTCCTGGGTCCCAGGCTGCTTCTGTGCCCGGCAGAACCCAGCAGTGTAACGCAGCTCAAACCCCAATCAGGCAGGTTCTCCTCTGGTCGGCTACATGGTTGTCCTGGGTCCCAGGCTGCTTCTGTGCCCGGCAGAACCTGGCAGTGTAACGCAGCTCAAACCCAAGATGGCTCACCTCTCTACACAAAGAAGTCTTTTCTCTTGGAGTGCTGTTAGAGATTTTGGGCCCCATGAAAGTATGTGAAATTGGGCACCCAACCCAGACCAATCCAATTATGTTCCAAATTTTTTTGGCCCAGTAAATTATCCTAACGCCCCCCGATGGTGCCCATGCTCTTCTCTCTTACTAATGCTAATGCCATAACCGCTTCCCTAGGGCTGCACCGTTTGTGGATACACTGGGCATGTATTTTTAATGGCTTGTGGTTTTTGTAGGTTCCTTCATCTTATTGGTGTGCATCTGCAGCAGGTAAGTGCCCTTATCTTTCCCAGAGGGCCAGTCACAGTGTGTGGAAACCTTTTGAATGGTTTAATCAATAATTAATGTAAAATACATGTTTATTCCTGAAAAATACCATTATGGAAGCATTTTTAAGCCAAATTTTCATTTTCCCTATTGTAGAGAGATGAATTTTTGCAGTCTGCTTAAAGCTTCTCCACCTACTCTTACTGCTGCAGTTTCATTTTTAATGGATCCTATCAGAGGAAGTTCTGTTGTTACTTAGGTTAAAGTGGTTTGCTGTGGTGTGTGAAGATAGCGATATCGCTAAGTGCCCTTTCCAAAACACAAAGTCGGGTTAATCCTGGTCACAGTGTGCTTCACCCGTGGGAGACTTGCAGATGTGCAGGGGGGTGGGCTCTTTTCTTGATTGACAGTGATGTATAAAGAGAATTATTTCCCATTATGGAAGTTTTCAGGGTTGTCAAAGCCATGCTGCAATCTGGGAGTCGTCCCAGAGCCAGTCCAGCCCTGGATGAGCCACAGGAAATGCTTGGAGGGGTCTGTTCTCAACTCCCTGCTGAGGCAAGCCGCTCCCGCCCCTCAGGTCACGGGAGAGCCCCAAGAGCTGCAGCACAGGACGGGAGCACAAGCACATCCGTCGCATTTCCCGTACTTTCTGCTGGTCCTGTTGCCATGAGAATGAGTACGGCTTGGGAGCAAGTTAAAAAATGCAAGGTATATACTCATCCTACAGGGTGACGAAGCAAGATCAATTCAGACTCTTAGACTGGCAAATATTTTCCAAAAATAAAAATGCCCACGTATTTGCCTTATTTGTAATTCACTGTTGCTTGACATTGTAATTGTTCACATAAGGTGCTGGAGGAGGGTGCTATTGAAGCATGGACGCCCCCTTGTGGAAAGATGATGAGACTGCTTTCTTACGGAAAGTATTTCGTTACTCCTAGATTGTTGCAGCCAGTTAAGTTCCAAAAAGCCTTGGATGTTTGATCTGCAGTGTTACTTCTGTGTTTTCACATGGTTACCACCGTATGCCAGAGAACAGCTTCAATGGCATTATGGCAAGATATTCATGCTGAATTGGAAGAGGCAGCAACTGTAGTGGAGATCAAAAAAAAAATTATGAAACAAAAAAGTGCCTTTTACCCTTGGTAGTTCGGACTCCCTGTCAACCTTATTTGCTACACAGCCCTGACATAAGGACATTTTCATGTGTCCACAACATGCAGCCTGGCAGCCCTTCAACCCATCAGTGGCAAGGGCTGGTAGGTCAGGGCTCTGGGGGGGGGGGGGGGGGTCTGAGGAGCAGTGTCAGGGCAGCAATGATATATCAAAATAATGTTAGAAAGTAAGACAAGCACAAGTGTTCTAATTGGCTACTGTGCATCCTTTACCAGAACAATGGAGGGGTGGGATTTAGCCACAGGTAAGATGTCAGCTTTCATCAGAAGAGAATCTGCAGATGAGACCCTGCAGTGTCTTAGTTACTAAAGTATCCAGGCAATTCACTGGTGTATAGAAAGGAACAAGCCAAACTGCAAAATGGACAGTGATCTGCAGACTACATTTAGTATAGTATCATCTACACACTACCCTAAGCTCATCAAATACAGCAGGCTACTACCTTAGCAAAGATCAGACAAATAGTTTGACTCACCAGGTGAGTATTGACAGAAAGCAGCAAAACCACTTTTGTAGACTGGGGCCTAAAAATTGAGGTAAAGGCAGAAAAGGCAGAGTAAACCAACTAATTATAGTGTTCATCCCCGATCCCTGAAGCGTCAAGGATTCCAGTAAAAGTTAAAACTGGCACCATGACTTGCAGTATTTGTGTTCAACAAGACAGTGGGAGCTGGACAACAGTTTTTATTAACATACAAAATCAAGACAAACCTCACGGAAATCAATCTGAGCTCCAGAATCCCAAGATCTAGTGTGACCTCCTGCAACTGCTATTGTCCAGTGTTTTATCAGTCACCTGATTTTCAAAACAGTCACAGATATAATCAAATCAGTCAAAAAGATTTTCCTGAATCATTATGCTCTGGGTTTGGGCATGTCTAGATGATGTTCAGTACGGGTCTGGATCAGGTTCTGGTTGGACTGGAAGACAACAGAAAATGACCTAAGCAGAATCATGTTGAACAGGCCTGTTCATCATCTGTATGTCCTTTCCATTATTCTTGTGGCCAACAAGGAGAGTAACAACCTGAACACTGAATTGCCCTTGAACTTTAAGGACACAAAAGTAACATGGTCCTGTTTAACCTTGCTCTCTGAAGACTTTAATCCAAGAGTACTAAAACTGATCCATCACACCAATGAGCATTTGAATGTCATAAAACAGAAATATATCACACAAAATTGTTCCACAGCTCTATCCCCTATACCGCTTTAAAAGAAAATAAAAAAACAACCTTGTGGAGCAGAGCTATAAAAAACTTATATTAATCATTCAAAATAAAAAGGCAAAACATATTACAGCTATTCCTGTGACATTCAGGTTCAATTGACCAGGAAAAAAGTGTCTCCCTAAATGCATTCAAGTTAAAACAAAGCACCATTGTGAGAGCACAGACAGCCTGAAGCACAAAGTAACAAAAGAAACATTACTCCTCAATTAAATAATCAAAAAATTACCCAAAACTCAGTTGTACTAAAAATTCAAGTCAAGTCAAATCTATTTAGTCAGCTGTATCTGTATTTTATGAACTACTTATCTTGATTTTTTTGCTCAATCCTAGGATAAAACATTTCTACCTTAACTGCCTTAATGCCACACCACCTAATTAATATCTTTATTACTGAGGCTACTGTATGTAAACAGTTTGGGAGGGGTGTGGCTCATAAGGTCACTGCCTGAGATCAGAAAATTGCCAGTTCAAATCCCGTGCATGGCAGAGTAGCTGTCTCTCTGTTGGGCACTTGAGCAGGACCCTAAGCTCCACCCAAGGGGATGAATGGCTGACTCCATCAGAAAAGTAAGACATGCATACCTGTTCTCACATGTGCAAATAAAGCTTAATTTCAATGGCAGGTTCCTTTTTATCAGAAGAAACATCAAGAAGGCACATAAATGTCAGTGATGGCATGTCCACGGGCAGCTGGCTGCTTCATCCTAGGGGCCGTCTGCGCAGATGTGGGTTTAGGCTGAGAATATCTTCTGTGCAGATGTGGGGTTAGGCTGAGAATATCTTCTGTGCAGATGTGGGGTTAGTCTGAGAATATCTTCTGTGCAGATGTGGGGTTAAGCTGAGAATATCTTCTGCGCAGATGTGGGGTTAGGCTGAGAATATCATCTGCACAGATGTGGGGAGCTTCTGAAGCACAAGCAGGCAGGATGCCAATCAGCCGCACCCAAAAGGCACGGGCTGAGAATATCATCCGCAAATCCATGCATCTTTCCCGCTTGAGGAATGATGTCATGTCAAAGGGCAGCACTTGTTCATTATTTAACTCATATTTTTTTGTCATAGTTAATTGTTATATTATGGTTTAATAAGGGCTGGTTTATACTTCATGTTTGCAACGTGTGCGCTCACTTGTGCTGCTTCTATGTAAGCAGTGTTGCTGCTCGTACTTGTACAAGTTAACTTTAATTCTCCAGATTGACATAATGTCCACAAGGGGGCAGTGCAACAAATTATTATTGTTAATTCTGCAATATTGCTCCAGGATTCTCTATATTGTTCCCGCTCTGCCACATGATATTGCTGCTCCGCTCGGCCACATATCACTTCACTACCTCATGTTGAATGTTGTATTATATACTGTTAGATATATGTTGTTAGATATCTCATAGTACTTAGTATTTTGTGTCATATAGTATTTCGTGTGATTTTTTGCGATATTACAATACTCATAGACCAGAAAAGGAGTTCAGAATAAGGTTCTCACAAACCTGCCTGTGTGTGGCTTAAACAGCAAAGATGGTTATGATTGGCTCCAAGAGCAGCGGTAAACAAGCTATTTTTTAAAAAACATGCACTGGATAATCTTCCAGCCACTTATTCTTAATAAATAAATAAATCAGATGCTACTTTAATACTTTAAACTAAACTAACTGTACCATACATATAGGCCTGTAACAGAAGTTGACCATACTGCCCAAGATTTTAATTGGTACTGCATGTTACGTACAAGTAGCTACACAAATGACACAAGAATGACCGCAAGAAACGTGTGGCAGCCATGGTGCACAAGCGTATGTGTTGCACATGTTGAGTATACACCAGCCCTTTATACCATAAACTAGGCTGTGTTCTTACAACATTCTTACAATCACTCCCCTGGGCGCCTAAGAGGAACCAGGCCTCTCAGTTTGTCTTTTTTCTTTTCCTGTTTCCCTTTAGGGGGTACTGTCATCCAAAGTGTGCAGGCACTCCCTCACTTCCTTTTCCACACGACGGAAGTGGTACTTCTTCAGGAAATTGCGCTGCTGGCGCTGGCTGGACTCCAGGTCCCTGAGAAAGTCCAGAAGCTGCTCACGGACACGACCGCGGTCCCAGGATGTGGCGTTCTGGCGGATGATGCTGAGGATACGCGGCCAGGCATCAGATAAGTCCACACCCTCTGTCACGGAGGTCAGGACCTTGGGCCGACGAGTGGCGCCAGCGTCACTGCCATTCACATACAGGGACTGCTTCCCCATCTCACTCAGCTGGTTCAGGTACAGGCTAGAAGGATACCCCACAGACAGAGAGAGAACGAGAGTGAAGAGATGGAGGAGTGACAGAGAGGAGAGAGAGAGATGGAGGAGTGAGAGAGAAGAGAGAGACAGATGGAGGAGTGACAGTGAGGAGAGAGAGATAAATCAGTAAATCAGTGAACTGGGGTATCTTAGTGGGACTTGAGGGGTTGGGGCTGTTACTCACTGCACGGTATGCACTGTTGGGTGCTTCTGGCATGCCGCCACCAGCTTCAGTGCGGCGCTGTCCCCAATGTCGTTGTAGGCCACGTTGAGCTCCTCTAGGCCTCTGGGGCTCGTCATGTCACTTAGGTGCACTGCAAGCTGCCTGGCTGCACTGTCATCTAGGCCTGTGTGCATGAGGTCCAGCCTTTTCAGTGAGTGGTTCCCCTGCAGACCCTCCAGCAGGTGCTGGGCTCCCGACTCCAGCAGGGGGTTGTTACACAGCCTGACGTGTCACACACACACACACACACGGAAATGTGTTGAGTTTCCAAGGTGTGATTATGTTACAATTATCTTAATTCAATTAAATGAAAGAGTTTGTCATACATCCACTAAAGAGACTGCTAGACTAAACAATGATCATACACAACTTAAACATACAGTAAATACAAAATGAAGTGCTTAAAGCAGAGTATACTAAAACAGTAAGGTGCAATGTAAACTGCAAATACTGCAAATATTGCAAGGGAGCAAGTATGAGCCAGTGGCAGCTTATAATGCAACAGACAGAAGTATGTGCAAATCAGCAGACTGTTCTCTACAGAAGTCTATATACACCATTGTCAATGGTGGGTGAGTGAGTGAGTGTTTAGTGCAAACTCAGTACCTCATTAGTTTGAGGTAAGGTTGCCATATACTTCAAATGACATCTGACAAAACTGTCAGAGAGCAATCGGTCATATACTTAAAATGACACCACCACCTTGTTCATTCTATGTCATACCACAATTCTTGAGGGCTCAGAATGTTTTCGATGAAGCGGACCCTTATACGTATTGTAGTGAATGTGTGAGTCATTTTAGTAAAGGAGAAGACAGCGCTTTTAAAATGGAAGTGATTATCAGCCACTCACGGTTACACGCCAACAGAACACATGCATTCCGCGGCATATATTGCACAGCTAAGACATTTACTATTAACAGAAATACACATGATGATTTACACAATTTAAAGTGCAGTGCAGTGCAAAGCAAGCCGGTAACTGCATAGTCAGTCCTGCTGCCCAACCCTGCAGCATCACATTTATGTCAGCCAATCAAGGCCAGTGGGCGGGATCCGCACAAACGGAAAAGTTTGCGGACCCTGCACAAGCAGTGCGCAGAAACAGTGATCACCGCATACGATATTGTATTGCCAATGCGACTGATTCCATCAATTTCTTCTGAAGTATAGGGCCAGTTGTGGATTGTGTCAAAAGAATCGGGGGCACAGAGGGGAGGGGCTGATGGCCTGCAGGAAGAATGTGTTCTGTGTCTAAACCTGTCAGTCAAACCAAGGTCAAGACAGACTTGCTTCTTACTGTAGGAATCTAATAGCGCAGTTTGGATCAAGAAGCAGATCCTTCAGAATAACACAGGACTCTGGATCCAGGCTGTTAAACTGAAGACTAGAGATAAACGCAATATACACAAGCATACAAATGTCAGGCACAGGATATCAGACACAGAGCATAAATACAAACATCAGCTCAGTCTTGGCTTGGCTGTACTTTCCCATGTTGAACTTCTGCCATGCCTGGGGTTATCCTCTGTGGTGTCACAGAGACTGGGAATATTCTATACTACAAATTCATACAATCCATACTTGTTTTACCAGAAACTGTAAGAGAAGGCCCCTCACTTCAGATGATGAGTGCAGTAGAAGGCTGATCTCAGCATCTCCAGCATCTCGGACCTGAGATGGCAGGAGGACAGGTTCAGCTCATCCAGAAGGAGCCTTCGGGGGCTGCAGGTCAGCACCCAGCTCAAGATAAAGCATTTGATGGGTGTCATGCGAATGGTGGAGAGGTTGATGGTCTTGAGGGAGCTCAGGACCTGGCTGGTAAGGCGTGGGTTCTGGAACTCATAGAGGAACAGCAGAAGGTCCATAAGCTCAGTGGGTGGCAGATTCTTTTGGCCGTGCTGAGCTAGCCGGCGGGTGAGGCCATGCGTGATCTGTGCCACAGCCGTGCTGGTGATGTGACAGCCTAACTGCTCCAGCAGTGCTCGGTTTCCATAGTGCAGAAGACCTCCCATGAAGATGGGATAGAGCTCAAAGGACTTCATATCCAGCTCTTGCCTCGGCTGTGGACCCTGCACGCCCAACAGGCTCTGCTCCACCTGGTCCAGCACATCCTCATTGAAGCTATCCTCCGAGCGGAACATCTCGGCTGCCATGGTTCGGGCAATGCGGCCTTTGGTCATGTTGAGCACGCGCTCATACAGATTGGGTGCCAGCCGGAGTAGGTTGAAGACAGCGAAGATTCTGAGGGGGATGAACTTAGAAAGGATGTTCCCCAGGCTTTGCAGATCCTCCCCAGCCTGTCCCAGAGCCATGGACATGTCTCGGCTGAACCTCTCCAGAGCTGACTTGTTCTCTCCCAGCACCATGTAGAGGGCAGCAAGATACTCCTGCATAGTAGGTATGGCGAATACATATCGCTGTTTGGTCACATCCCCAGCCTCCAGCAATTTGGTGTTCTCCACACAGGGCACCAGAAAGAAGTCCAGCACGTCATTGCGGAACACGGACAACTGCTGCAGTTCCTCGTCCGTTTTAGTCTTGCCACCCACCCATTGCTCCAGCTCCTCCTCGGTGAAGCGCGTCCGTCTTTTGGTGACACCATCAAAAGCCAGCTTCCCCACCGTCTGCACCACATATCGCATCAGGGAGCTCTGCTCGATGGCACTGCTGCTGCCCTCGTTCACCTCCAGCACCTCCCCACCGAAGTTGAGCCGGAGAAAACTGGTGAAGATGCCTGTGAGTGTGCGGATGGGTGCCTGGGTGTCCGTGAAATGCAGAAAATGCAGGGTGGCGCAGGTGAGCCAGCAGTAGGACGGCAAGTAGCAGGCAAAGGCTAACTGGCTCTCCTTCTGCAGGTTGAGATAGAGCAGCTCGATCAGTGACTCGGCCTGTGGATTGAGCTTCTCTGTGGCCTGCTGGAGAAGCCGGCTGGTGAAGTAGGAACGCTGGCTCTCTGGGTCATTGAAACCACAGATCTGCATGTAGCGGCTCACATACTTCTTGGGGATATGCTCCACCGCGGATAGTCTGGTGGTGACCAGTATGGTAGCCTGGAAAACATTTATCAAACCATATAACCTGAAAGTAGCCATATACTATTCCTTGCATACAACAGACAGTGGTTTGCCCTCATAAAAAGAAACAGCTGGTCACACCAAGCAATGGAAGTCACACACCACAGAGCATAAACAGATGCATTTTGACTCTCCATGCCAAACCAAGAGCAGTTAGGTTATATACAGAGTTAAGAAGGCCTACCTCAGGCAAGAGGTACTTTCTCAGAAGGTTGACCATGAGGGTCCCCGTGGGAAGTGCCTCATTAGGGTCACTGCAGAGCTCAGTGGAGGCGATGCGGAAGTTCAGCCTCATCCTCTCCATGCCATTGAAGATGAAGAGGACATCCTGAGCTTGCTGAGCCTCACCACTGAGGAAGGGAGTCCGGCGCAGGTGCAGATACTTACGGCCTACCAGGTCACGCAGGGAGGTGGGATTCTTCGACTGGGAGAGATCCTCACAAGAGAAAGGCACCAGCAGCTTGAACTGGGAGAGGGCGGTACCAGCACACCAGTCCAACACCAGCTTGCGCACCACTGTGCTTTTCCCTGTTCCTACAGCCCCATAAAGCATAATGTTCATCCCTCGCTCACTGGGGTGCCCTGGTGGGCGATCAAAGAGCTGCTCCACACTCAGCGAGGGGTGGTGGGGGATCTGCGATCTCTCGATGCCCCTGCTCTCCGCTGGCTTTCTCTCCAGGATCAGTGGATCTATGTGCATAGTCTCTGGGGTGAAGTACCCGCCAAATTGCTTCTCCTCCTGGGGCAAATGGCTGAACCACAGCTTCAGCCTCTGCTTGTGTATCTCAATGGGGTCTGTGAGAGACAATAAGCTTATTAGCTAAGGGGGTCGATTCTCCCATGTGCTTAAGTCCAAAGAGTGCGTAGCTGCACCTTTGTTTTTTAACTTAAGCATATTCTCCCTTCAACTTAAGTCTGGGCTTTATGCTCACTTGGGCTAGATATGCATTTTGAGTAGAGAAACACTAAAATATGGGCATCGCATGTAAATGACCCTTACGTGGATGGAGCCTTACATGGATGGAGTCTCGTGCAGATGGAGGGATATTATTAGCCAACCTTTAACATTACTATTTCAGAATAGGCCAATCAGTTTAACTTGCATAACTGAAAAGGTAATGGAAGCTATAATCCAAGTGAAAATGATAGATTACCTGGATTCAAATAACATTCTGAGGGATAGCCAACATGGATTTAGGAGAGGTAGGTCCTGTTTAACTAATCTACTCTAAATTGATCACAAAAAGGCCTGCGACGTGATCTACTTAGATTTCCAGAAGGCCTTTGATGTCCCCCACAAATGGCTCTTGCTTAAGCTCAATGCTGCAGGGATTTTAGGAACTGTAGCAGCTTGGATTGAAAACTGGTTAACAGACAGGAAGCAGCGAGTAGTTATTAGAGGCACAATGTCGCAGTGGGCCTGCGTTCATAGTGGGGCACCGCAGGGTTCAATTTTAGGACAATTATTGTTCCTAATTTACATTAATGATATTGACACCAGTACATACAGTAAACTGGTTAAATTTGTAGATGACTCCAAGGTGGGTGGTGTAGCAGATACTAAACTAGCAGAACAAAGGCTACAACGGGATTTGGATTTAATTAGCGACTGGGCTGATACCTGGAAGATAAAATGTAACATAGATAAATGTAAGGTAATCCATGCAGGGAGCAGAAATATAAAGTACAGATATTTTATGGGTTCCACTGAAATAAAGGTAACTAATTATGATAAAGACCTCGGTGTGTATGTTGATGTTTCCATGTCCCACTCTCGTCAGTATGCGAATTCAATTAAAAAGGCTGATAGGATGTTGGGTTACATCTCTAGGTGTGTGGAGTTTAAGTCAAGGAAGGTGATGCTACGATCATACAATTCCTTAGTAAGACCCCACCTAGAATATTGTGTGCAGGTTTGGTCACCATACCTTAAAAAAGATATTGCTGCCTTTGAAAAGGTTCAACGTAGGGCTACAAGAATGATTCCTGGTCTTAGAGGAATGTGTTATGAGGAGAGGTTAGCTGAGCTGAATCTGTTCAGCCTCACACAAAGCAGATTAAAGAGGGACATGATCCAGGTATATAAGATTGCAACAGGTCTCCATGCTGTTCAGACAAATGGCTACTTTAATATTAGTTTAAATACTAGAACTCGTGGCCATAGGTGGAAATTAGCGAGAGAGCATTTTAAACTGAATTTGACAAAACACTTCTTTACACAGCGTGTAGTTAGAGTATGGAATAGTCTTCCTGCTAGTGTAGCGCAAGCTAAAACCTTGGGTTCCTTTAAATCAGAACTAGATAAGATTTTAACAATTCTGAGCTATTAGTTAAGTTCTCCCCAAACGAGCTTGATGGGCTGAATAGCCTCCTCTCATTTGTAAATTTCTCATGTTCTTATGACTCTTACACGGATGGAATATTATGTTGATGGACTCTTACGCGGATGGACCCTTATGTCACAACCCTCTACATGGCCAAATGCAATGCTGTAGTGGTCAGAAAGCCAAAAATGTAACCTAATGAAACTTTTTACATTTATTATACATTTAGAAGTAAATGCTACAATCAAAAATTCACATGAATAATTCATGTAATTACATAAGAATTATACAGAAATTAAATAATCACACAGTATAAAGTATAGGCTAAATTAGTTGATTTAAAAAAAGTAAAAAATAAGTTCAAAGGAAGCAGCATGTCCTCGCAATCCCGGTGGTGATCCAGGATGGTGATCAGCTGATCCAGGATGGTGATCAGCTGATAACTCAGCTGATCTCTTCACCCAAAAATGACAACTGTGTCAGGTTCATGCTCGCAAGGACACTTGCGTCGCGCCCAGTGCCGCTTTGCACCTGATGTAAAATAGGGTCCTAAGTATCTCAGGGTCATCTTCGCTAGTGAGGGAAGAAGCAGGTGGGAGTTCAACAGGCTGATCAGTACAGAATTGGCAGTAATGCAGGCGCTGTGCCATTCTCTTGTGGTAAAGAGAATGCTGAGCCGGAAGATGAAGCTCTGAATTTACTGGTCGTTCTACGTTCCTACCCTCACCTATGGTCACAATCTTGGAGTAGTGACCGAAAGAATGAGATTGAGGATACAATAAAAATAAACTTCAGAAAATCGTTTTAAATCGGTGCAGAATTAGCTGCAGTTCAACTGCTCGTTAAGAAAACCTCATTAATATATGGCTCTGCAACAGTAAAATGTCACTGGATTTTATGCATTAATGATTATAAGGCATTTCCGTCAATGTAATATTCTGGGATGTTCAGCCAAACCACGTTAGACGTGGGTATGAATCTTCAGATATTTACAATATTTGTTTTAATATCTGCAATATTTATATGATTACACAGTTGTCTTTTTAGCTAGAAGAACCCGTCCTGCTTACCTGCAGCAACACTGGCACTGAAACACAGAGCCCTGAGTACAGGTACGGGCCCAGAGGCTGAGGACAGAAGGGGCTCCCTCATCTGTGGCCTCCACAGTGCCATGCCCGGACTCTGATGCCTGTGTCACAAAATTCAACAGATCGTATCACCACTCACATGGCAACGACAGTCAAGAAACCAATCTGAGACCTGCAGATCGCCTCAAATTTGCCATAAAACAAATGGCTTCACTGACAGCCCAACCAAAGAAAAAGGTCAGCCCAGCCTACTGTAGATGCTCCTTTCAATATGAACATCTACTAAACCACCACATGAGAAGAGGTGAGTGTTCCATACTGTCTCCTACTGCAGACATCCAGACTGCAAAGCCTGTTTCGTGTTACAAGGTTGGAAGACAGCTATGAAAGTGCAGATGAGAAAATCAACCTGGGCTTACCAGTGTGGCTCTAAGGGCCAGGTTCTCTTCATGTCCATACTTGAGAAATGCCTCTGTTTCAAATCTGAAAAATAAAACAGTCTCAGTCAAGGTCAATTTTAAAGATCAATTCATGGCATTAGAATCCATTTCAGCAGCTGAAAACTAAAGCCAGAAGAGCTGTCAGGTCTTACCCTTCCATGAGGTGAAGATTGTTTGGTAAGAAGTAGCTCGCTGTTTCCATCGCATTCTCCTCCAGCTGTACACACCTGCACATCTCCTACATAGCCACATCACGCCAATCCAGCTACGAACCTTTACATGAAGACACAATATAAATCAAGGTTCACTGTGACTCAGATCCATTTTAGATGTGCAGAGTATACCTCCATGAAGGGAGACACCCTGAAAGGCACAAGTTCCCGATAATTCAACACATCGGAACACACATCAGCTCCCTGCTAAGTGTAATGTCAGAGCTCCAGTGTGCCCAGCAGAAAAGAACAACGCTGCACCTTTGGAGGCCAAGAAGGGAGCCCAACTCCTGCTCATTCACACTTAAAATGCTTACAGTCCAGGGGGCGGAAAGGGTTTAATAGACTGGAATTAGCACTTCCTTCACTAAACTGTACATAGAAAAAATAAGGTAAAACAATAGCCAGCTTTAAAGATTATGGTTGCAGTCATGAGAGGGAGGTCCTTCCATGCCATCCTCAACCCAAATGGACACAGCAGCCTGCCCCAGATTCTCCTCCCCACCCCAACAGGAGCGCAACGGGGAAAAAATAGATCCTCTAACCCACATGATCTCTGGTGAACCCTCTGACACTAATTCTGGGTGAAGCAGCAGCTGGATTACACTGCTATTCCAAGCCAGACCCACTGACCCGGAATGGTGCTGTGACGTTCCACACTTTTCATAGCCCCTCCTCTTCTTCCATAACTCTGCAGGCCTGGGCCACCTCCCACCCCCCAGCCCCCACACAAGTAATTACCTGACAGATTTATGAGAAGGAGATTTCAGCTACTTCCCTCAAGGGCATTGGTGCAAAACAGATCAGTGGAAATTACAGGATACAGAATACACCATTTAGAAAACAATTAACTACCTAGCATTACAGGACATGGTAGCTGTCAGAGCTGGCTGTATCTCCGTCGTGAAACATACATATTGTCACAGGTCACCAAGACGAACCTGGTAGCAGAAAACTTGAGAAAGTTGTTGAAATGTCTGGCAACTGGTTTCAGTTCTGCAACTGAATCATTAAGAGCTGGGTGTCATGACCTTACAGTACCACGTAAATGCAAAGCTGATGATTTAAGACAGCATCATAGTGTCCCACACAACAAAATCCCACATACTGAAGAATAAAAACATTACTTGGAAACCTATTGCGTGTTAACACCTGACCACTAAGACTATTACTAGTCCTGCAATTACTTCTGCATGTTCCAGGCCAGACTTCCAGATAATTCCAGACTATTGTTAACTGAAACAAAACGGTGACATGTCACCTCCCACTAGCTATTTACTGCAGATAAATGAATGGTTTACCAAGTAATGAAACTGGACAGCAGCACCTTGGCAGGGGGGTAGTCTGTGTAACCGGCTGAACATCTTTAACAGATTAATTGTTGTGTTTCTCAACTAAAATCCTGATCACTTCTCTCCTTGTACAGCTGGTAGGTAGCATGAATCATCACACATTTACAATACCATTATGAATGTTGTAATACATTTTACACTCCAAGTTTGCTTTAGAATTCCTTTTCTGCTGAATGCGATGCTCGTGTATGAAAACAGCCACCATCATGTTACACTGCTTGCAATATTTATGAGACCAATATTTCATACTTTAAGCAGGGAAGATATGCTTTCCTTAATTTTGAACTGGCTTGTCAAACAAACACGAAAAAGGCAAAGTTATAACTCACAATAATTATTCTTACTGAAATTAGTATAAACACCCACATGTATAAAATCTAGCATCAATATCAATCTGATTGAATAAATACAACGTCAGTTACAAGAAACATATAAGAATTAAACCTGAAATAAG
>NW_027326230.1:0-35913 GCF_048594095.1 Paramormyrops kingsleyae | reverse complement strand
GTTCGACCTACCATTATAGGAAACGTGTTTTCGTGAAGAAATCATGACAAACTAACACAAAATGAAGATTTCATTATAACTTGACATTCTGACTACCATTAAGGAATTTCGTAACAACAAGAGATTTCATTATAACTTGACATTCTGAGTTGTTTCATGAACCTGCGCTTCCCCACAGAGTTCACCTACCATTGGAAAAGTTTCTGAAGAAATCATGACAAAACTAACACAAAATGAAGATTTCATTATACTTGACATTCTGAGTTTATTTCATGAAACCTGCTCTTCCCCTACAAGAGTTCGACCTACCATTATAGAACGTGTTTCGTGAAGAAATCATGAACAAACTAACACAAAATGAAGATTCATTAGAACTGACATTCTGAGTTGTTTTCATGAAACCTGCGCTTCCCCTACAAGAAGTTCGACCTACCATTATAGGAAACGTGTTTTCGTGAAGAAATCATGACAAACTAACACAAAATGAGATGTTCGACCTACCATTATAGGAAAACGTGTTTCGTGAAGAAATCATGACAAACTAACACAAAATGAAGATTTCATTATAACTTGACATTCTGAGTTGTTTTCATGAAACCTGCGCTTCCCCTACAAGAGTTCGACCTACCATTATAGGAAAACGTGTTTTCGTGAAGAAATCATGACAAACTAACACAAAATGAAGATTTCATTATAACTTGACATTCTGAGTTGTTTTCATGAAACCTGCGCTTCCCCTACAAGAGTTCGACCTACCATTATAGGAAAACGTGTTTTCGTGAAGAAATCATGACAAACTAACACAAAATGAAGATTTCATTATAACTTGACATTCTGAGTTGTTTTCATGAAACCTGCGCTTCCCCTACAAGAGTTCGACCTACCATTATAGGAAAACGTGTTTTCGTGAAGAAATCATGACAAACTAACACAAAATGAAGATTTCATTATAACTTGACATTCTGAGTTGTTTTCATGAAACCTGCGCTTCCCCTATAAGGAGTTCGACCTACCATTATAGGAAAACGTGTTTTCGTGAAGAAATCATGACAAACTAACACAAAATGAAGATTTCATTATAACTTGACATTCTGAGTTGTTTTCATGAAACCTGCGCTTCCCCTACAAGAGTTCGACCTACCATTATAGGAAAACGTGTTTTCGTGAAGAAATCATGACAAACTAACACAAAATGAAGATTTCATTATAACTTGACATTCTGAGTTGTTTTCATGAAACCTGCGCTTCCCCTACAAGAGTTCGACCTACCATTATAGGAAAACGTGTTTTCGTGAAGAAATCATGACAAACTAACACAAAATGAAGATTTCATTATAACTTGACATTCTGAGTTGTTTTCATGAAACCTGCGCTTCCCCTACAAGAGTTCGACCTACCATTATAGGAAAACGTGTTTTCGTGAAGAAATCATGACAAACTAACACAAAATGAAGATTTCATTATAACTTGACATTCTGAGTTGTTTTCATGAAACCTGCGCTTCCCCTACAAGAGTTCGACCTACCATTATAGGAAAACGTGTTTTCGTGAAGAAATCATGACAAACTAACACAAAATGAAGATTTCATTATAACTTGACATTCTGAGTTGTTTTCATGAAACCTGCGCTTCCCCTACAAGAGTTCGACCTACCATTATAGGAAAACGTGTTTTCGTGAAGAAATCATGACAAACTAACACAAAATGAAGATTTCATTATAACTTGACATTCTGAGTTGTTTTCATGAAACCTGCGCTTCCCCTATAAGAGTTCAACCTACCATTATAGGAAAACGTGTTTTCGTGAAGAAATCATGACAAACTAACACAAAATGAAGATTTCATTATAACTTGACATTCTGAGTTGTTTTCATGAAACCTGCGCTTCCCCTACAAGAGTTCGACCTAACATTATAGGAAAACGTGTTTTCGTGAAGAAATCATGACAAACTAACACAAAATGAAGATTTCATTATAACTTGACATTCTGAGTTGTTTTCATGAAACCTGCGCTTCCCCTATAAGAGTTCAACCTACCATTATAGGAAAACGTGTTTTCGTGAAGAAATCATGACAAACTAACACAAAATGAAGATTTCATTATAACTTGACATTCTGAGTTGTTTTCATGAAACCTGCGCTTCCCCTACAAGAGTTCAACCTACCATTATAGGAAAACGTGTTTTCGTGAAGAAATCATGACAAACTAACACAAAATGAAGATTTCATTATAACTTGACATTCTGAGTTGTTTTCATGAAACCTGCGCTTCCCCTACAAGAGTTCGACCTACCATTATAGGAAAACGTGTTTTCGTGAAGAAATCATGACAAACTAACACAAAATGAAGATTTCATTATAACTTGACATTCTGAGTTGTTTTCATGAAACCTGCGCTTCCCCTACAAGAGTTCGACCTACCATTATAGGAAAACGTGTTTTCGTGAAGAAATCATGACAAACTAACACAAAATGAAGATTTCATTATAACTTGACATTCTGAGTTTATTTCATGAAACCTGCGCTTCCCCTACAAGAGTTCGACCTACCATTATAGGAAAACGTGTTTTCGTGAAGAAATCATGACAAACTAACACAAAATGAAGATTTCATTATAACTTGACATTCTGAGTTGTTTTCATGAAACCTGCGCTTCCCTACAAGAGTTCGACCTACCATTATAGGAAAACGTGTTTTCGTGAAGAAATCATGACAAACTAACACAAAGTGAAGATTTCATTATAACTTGACATTCTGAGATGTTTTCATGAAACCTGCGCTTCCCCTACAAGAGTTCAACCTACCATTATAGGAAAACGTGTTTTCGTGAAGAAATCATGACAAACTAACACAAAATGAAGATTTCATTATAACTTGACATTCTGAGTTGTTTTCATGAAACCTGCGCTTCCCCTATAAGAGTTCAACCTACCATTATAGGAAAACGTGTTTTCGTGAAGAAATCATGACAAACTAACACAAAATGAAGATTTCATTATAACTTGACATTCTGAGTTGTTTTCATGAAACCTGCGCTTCCCCTACAAGAGTTCGACCTACCATTATAGGAAAACGTGTTTTCGTGAAGAAATCATGACAAACTAACACAAAATGAAGATTTCATTATAACTTGACATTCTGAGTTGTTTTCATGAAACCTGCGCTTCCCCTACAAGAGTTCGACCTACCATTATAGGAAAACGTGTTTTCGTGAAGAAATCATGACAAACTAACACAAAATGAAGATTTCATTATAACTTGACATTCTGAGTTGTTTTCATGAAACCTGCGCTTCCCCTATAAGAGTTCAACCTACCATTATAGGAAAACGTGTTTTCGTGAAGAAATCATGACAAACTAACACAAAATGAAGATTTCATTATAACTTGACATTCTGAGTTGTTTTCATGAAACCTGCGCTTCCCTATAAGAGTTCAACCTACCATTATAGGAAAACGTGTTTTCGTGAAGAAATCATGACAAACTAACACAAAATGAAGATTTCATTATAACTTGACATTCTGAGTTGTTTTCATGAAACCTGCGCTTCCCCTACAAGAGTTCGACCTACCATTATAGGAAAACGTGTTTTCGTGAAGAAATCATGACAAACTAACACAAAATGAAGATTTCATTATAACTTGACATTCTGAGTTGTTTTCATGAAACCTGCGCTTCCCCTACAAGAGTTCGACCTACCATTATAGGAAAACGTGTTTTCGTGAAGAAATCATGACAAACTAACACAAAATGAAGATTTCATTATAACTTGACATTCTGAGTTGTTTTCATGAAACCTGCGCTTCCCCTACAAGAGTTCGAACTACCATTATAGGAAAACGTGTTTTCGTGAAGAAATCATGACAAACTAACACAAAATGAAGATTTCATTATAACTTGACATTCTGAGTTGTTTTCATGAAACCTGCGCTTCCCCTATAAGAGTTCAACCTACCATTATAGGAAAACGTGTTTTCGTGAAGAAATCATGACAAACTAACACAAAATGAAGATTTCATTATAACTTGACATTCTGAGTTGTTTTCATGAAACCTGCGCTTCCCCTACAAGAGTTCGACCTAACATTATAGGAAAACGTGTTTTCGTGAAGAAATCATGACAAACTAACACAAAATGAAGATTTCATTATAACTTGACATTCTGAGTTGTTTTCATGAAACCTGCGCTTCCCCTACAAGAGTTCAACCTACCATTATAGGAAAACGTGTTTTCGTGAAGAAATCATGACAAACTAACACAAAATGAAGATTTCATTATAACTTGACATTCTGAGTTGTTTTCATGAAACCTGCGCTTCCCCTATAAGAGTTCAACCTACCATTATAGAAAACGTGTTTTCGTGAAGAAATCATGACAAACTAACACAAAATGAAGATTTCATTATAACTTGACATTCTGAGTTGTTTTCATGAAACCTGCGCTTCGCCTATAAGAGTTCAACCTACCATTATAGGAAAACGTGTTTTCGTGAAGAAATCATGACAAACTAACACAAAATGAAGATTTCATTATAACTTGACATTCTGAGTTGTTTTCATGAAACCTGCGCTTCCCCTATAAGAGTTCAACCTACCATTATAGGAAAACGTGTTTTCGTGAAGAAATCATGACAAACTAACACAAAATGAAGATTTCATTATAACTTGACATTCTGAGTTGTTTTCATGAAACCTGCGCTTCCCCTACAAGAGTTCGAACTACCATTATAGGAAAACGTGTTTTCGTGAAGAAATCATGACAAACTAACACAAAATGAAGATTTCATTATAACTTGACATTCTGAGTTGTTTTCATGAAACCTGCGCTTCCCCTATAAGAGTTCAACCTACCATTATAGGAAAACGTGTTTTCGTGAAGAAATCATGACAAACTAACACAAAATGAAGATTTCATTATAACTTGACATTCTGAGTTGTTTTCATGAAACCTGCGCTTCCCCTACAAGAGTTCGACCTAACATTATAGGAAAACGTGTTTTCGTGAAGAAATCATGACAAACTAACACAAAATGAAGATTTCATTATAACTTGACATTCTGAGTTGTTTTCATGAAACCTGCGCTTCCCCTATAAGAGTTCAACCTACCATTATAGAAAAACGTGTTTTCGTGAAGAAATCATGACAAACTAACACAAAATGAAGATTTCATTATAACTTGACATTCTGAGTTGTTTTCATGAAACCTGCGCTTCCCCTACAAGAGTTCGACCTAACATTATAGGAAAACGTGTTTTCGTGAAGAAATCATGACAAACTAACACAAAATGAAGATTTCATTATAACTTGACATTCTGAGTTGTTTTCATGAAACCTGCGCTTCCCCTATAAGAGTTCAACCTACCATTATAGAAAAACGTGTTTTCGTGAAGAAATCATGACAAACTAACACAAAAGGAAGATTTCATTATAACTTGACATTCTGAGTTGTTTTCATGAAACCTGCGCTTCCTCTACAAGAGTTCAACCTACCATTATAGGAAAACGTGTTTTCGTGAAGAAATCATGACAAACTAACACAAAATGAAGATTTCATTATAACTTGACATTCTGAGTTGTTTTCATGAAACCTGCGCTTCCCCTACAAGAGTTCGACCTACCATTATAGGAAAACGTGTTTTCGTGAAGAAATCATGACAAACTAACACAAAATGAAGATTTCATTATAACTTGACATTCTGAGTTGTTTTCATGAAACCTGCGCTTCCCCTACAAGAGTTCGACCTACCATTATAGGAAAACGTGTTTTCGTGAAGAAATCATGACAAACTAACACAAAATGAAGATTTCATTATAACTTGACATTCTGAGTTTATTTCATGAAACCTGCGCTTCCCCTACAAGAGTTCGACCTACCATTATAGGAAAACGTGTTTTCGTGAAGAAATCATGACAAACTAACACAAAATGAAGATTTCATTATAACTTGACATTCTGAGTTGTTTTCATGAAACCTGCGCTTCCCCTACAAGAGTTCGACCTACCATTATAGGAAAACGTGTTTTCGTGAAGAAATCATGACAAACTAACACAAAGTGAAGATTTCATTATAACTTGACATTCTGAGATGTTTTCATGAAACCTGCGCTTCCCCTACAAGAGTTCAACCTACCATTATAGGAAAACGTGTTTTCGTGAAGAAATCATGACAAACTAACACAAAATGAAGATTTCATTATAACTTGACATTCTGAGTTGTTTTCATGAAACCTGCGCTTCCCCTATAAGAGTTCAACCTACCATTATAGAAAAACGTGTTTTCGTGAAGAAATCATGACAAACTAACACAAAATGAAGATTTCATTATAACTTGACATTCTGAGTTGTTTTCATGAAACCTGCGCTTCCCCTACAAGAGTTCGACCTAACATTATAGGAAAACGTGTTTTCGTGAAGAAATCATGACAAACTAACACAAAATGAAGATTTCATTATAACTTGACATTCTGAGTTGTTTTCATGAAACCTGCGCTTCCCCTACAAGAGTTCGACCTACCATTATAGGAAAACGTGTTTTCGTGAAGAAATCATGACAAACTAACACAAAATGAAGATTTCATTATAACTTGACATTCTGAGTTGTTTTCATGAAACCTGCGCTTCCCCTATAAGAGTTCAACCTACCATTATAGAAAAACGTGTTTTCGTGAAGAAATCATGACAAACTAACACAAAATGAAGATTTCATTATAACTTGACATTCTGAGTTGTTTTCATGAAACCTGCGCTTCGCCTATAAGAGTTCAACCTACCATTATAGGAAAACGTGTTTTCGTGAAGAAATCATGACAAACTAACACAAAATGAAGATTTCATTATAACTTGACATTCTGAGTTGTTTTCATGAAACCTGCGCTTCCCCTACAAGAGATCGACCTAACATTATAGGAAAACGTGTTTTCGTGAAGAAATCATGACAAACTAACACAAAATGAAGATTTCATTATAACTTGACATTCTGAGTTGTTTTCATGAAACCTGCGCTTCCCCTACAAGAGTTCGACCTACCATTATAGGAAAACGTGTTTTCGTGAAGAAATCATGACAAACTAACACAAAATGAAGATTTCATTATAACTTGACATTCTGAGTTGTTTTCATGAAACCTGCGCTTCCCCTACAAGAGTTCGAACTACCATTATAGGAAAACGTGTTTTCGTGAAGAAATCATGACAAACTAACACAAAATGAAGATTTCATTATAACTTGACATTCTGAGTTGTTTTCATGAAACCTGCGCTTCCCCTATAAGAGTTCAACCTACCATTATAGGAAAACGTGTTTTCGTGAAGAAATCATGACAAACTAACACAAAATGAAGATTTCATTATAACTTGACATTCTGAGTTGTTTTCATGAAACCTGCGCTTCCCCTACAAGAGTTCGACCTAACATTATAGGAAAACGTGTTTTCGTGAAGAAATCATGACAAACTAACACAAAATGAAGATTTCATTATAACTTGACATTCTGAGTTGTTTTCATGAAACCTGCGCTTCCCCTACAAGAGTTCAACCTACCATTATAGGAAAACGTGTTTTCGTGAAGAAATCATGACAAACTAACACAAAATGAAGATTTCATTATAACTTGACATTCTGAGTTGTTTTCATGAAACCTGCGCTTCCCCTATAAGAGTTCAACCTACCATTATAGAAAAACGTGTTTTCGTGAAGAAATCATGACAAACTAACACAAAATGAAGATTTCATTATAACTTGACATTCTGAGTTGTTTTCATGAAACCTGCGCTTCGCCTATAAGAGTTCAACCTACCATTATAGGAAAACGTGTTTTCGTGAAGAAATCATGACAAACTAACACAAAATGAAGATTTCATTATAACTTGACATTCTGAGTTGTTTTCATGAAACCTGCGCTTCCCCTATAAGAGTTCAACCTACCATTATAGGAAAACGTGTTTTCGTGAAGAAATCATGACAAACTAACACAAAATGAAGATTTCATTATAACTTGACATTCTGAGTTGTTTTCATGAAACCTGCGCTTCCCCTACAAGAGTTCGAACTACCATTATAGGAAAACGTGTTTTCGTGAAGAAATCATGACAAACTAACACAAAATGAAGATTTCATTATAACTTGACATTCTGAGTTGTTTTCATGAAACCTGCGCTTCCCCTATAAGAGTTCAACCTACCATTATAGGAAAACGTGTTTTCGTGAAGAAATCATGACAAACTAACACAAAATGAAGATTTCATTATAACTTGACATTCTGAGTTGTTTTCATGAAACCTGCGCTTCCCCTACAAGAGTTCGACCTAACATTATAGGAAAACGTGTTTTCGTGAAGAAATCATGACAAACTAACACAAAATGAAGATTTCATTATAACTTGACATTCTGAGTTGTTTTCATGAAACCTGCGCTTCCCCTATAAGAGTTCAACCTACCATTATAGAAAAACGTGTTTTCGTGAAGAAATCATGACAAACTAACACAAAATGAAGATTTCATTATAACTTGACATTCTGAGTTGTTTTCATGAAACCTGCGCTTCCCCTACAAGAGTTCGACCTAACATTATAGGAAAACGTGTTTTCGTGAAGAAATCATGACAAACTAACACAAAATGAAGATTTCATTATAACTTGACATTCTGAGTTGTTTTCATGAAACCTGCGCTTCCCCTATAAGAGTTCAACCTACCATTATAGAAAAACGTGTTTTCGTGAAGAAATCATGACAAACTAACACAAAAGGAAGATTTCATTATAACTTGACATTCTGAGTTGTTTTCATGAAACCTGCGCTTCCTCTACAAGAGTTCAACCTACCATTATAGGAAAACGTGTTTTCGTGAAGAAATCATGACAAACTAACACAAAATGAAGATTTCATTATAACTTGACATTCTGAGTTGTTTTCATGAAACCTGCGCTTCCCCTACAAGAGTTCGACCTACCATTATAGGAAAACGTGTTTTCGTGAAGAAATCATGACAAACTAACACAAAATGAAGATTTCATTATAACTTGACATTCTGAGTTGTTTTCATGAAACCTGCGCTTCCCCTACAAGAGTTCGACCTACCATTATAGGAAAACGTGTTTTCGTGAAGAAATCATGACAAACTAACACAAAATGAAGATTTCATTATAACTTGACATTCTGAGTTTATTTCATGAAACCTGCGCTTCCCCTACAAGAGTTCGACCTACCATTATAGGAAAACGTGTTTTCGTGAAGAAATCATGACAAACTAACACAAAATGAAGATTTCATTATAACTTGACATTCTGAGTTGTTTTCATGAAACCTGCGCTTCCCCTACAAGAGTTCGACCTACCATTATAGGAAAACGTGTTTTCGTGAAGAAATCATGACAAACTAACACAAAGTGAAGATTTCATTATAACTTGACATTCTGAGATGTTTTCATGAAACCTGCGCTTCCCCTACAAGAGTTCAACCTACCATTATAGGAAAACGTGTTTTCGTGAAGAAATCATGACAAACTAACACAAAATGAAGATTTCATTATAACTTGACATTCTGAGTTGTTTTCATGAAACCTGCGCTTCCCCTATAAGAGTTCAACCTACCATTATAGAAAAACGTGTTTTCGTGAAGAAATCATGACAAACTAACACAAAATGAAGATTTCATTATAACTTGACATTCTGAGTTGTTTTCATGAAACCTGCGCTTCCCCTACAAGAGTTCGACCTAACATTATAGGAAAACGTGTTTTCGTGAAGAAATCATGACAAACTAACACAAAATGAAGATTTCATTATAACTTGACATTCTGAGTTGTTTTCATGAAACCTGCGCTTCCCCTACAAGAGTTCGACCTACCATTATAGGAAAACGTGTTTTCGTGAAGAAATCATGACAAACTAACACAAAATGAAGATTTCATTATAACTTGACATTCTGAGTTGTTTTCATGAAACCTGCGCTTCCCCTATAAGAGTTCAACCTACCATTATAGAAAACGTGTTTTCGTGAAGAAATCATGACAAACTAACACAAAATGAAGATTTCATTATAACTTGACATTCTGAGTTGTTTTCATGAAACCTGCGCTTCGCCTATAAGAGTTCAACCTACCATTATAGGAAAACGTGTTTTCGTGAAGAAATCATGACAAACTAACACAAAATGAAGATTTCATTATAACTTGACATTCTGAGTTGTTTTCATGAAACCTGCGCTTCCCCTACAAGAGTTCAACCTACCATTATAGGAAAACGTGTTTTCGTGAAGAAATCATGACAAACTAACACAAAATGAAGATTTCATTATAACTTGACATTCTGAGTTGTTTTCATGAAACCTGCGCTTCCCCTACAAGAGTTCGACCTACCATTATAGGAAAACGTGTTTTCGTGAAGAAATCATGACAAACTAACACAAAATGAAGATTTCATTATAACTTGACATTCTGAGTTGTTTTCATGAAACCTGCGCTTCCCCTACAAGAGTTCGAACTACCATTATAGGAAAACGTGTTTTCGTGAAGAAATCATGACAAACTAACACAAAATGAAGATTTCATTATAACTTGACATTCTGAGTTGTTTTCATGAAACCTGCACTTCCCCTACAAGAGTTCGACCTAACATTATAGGAAAACGTGTTTTCGTGAAGAAATCATGACAAACTAACACAAAATGAAGATTTCATTATAACTTGACATTCTGAGTTGTTTTCATGAAACCTGCGCTTCCCCTACAAGAGTTCGACCTACCATTATAGGAAAACGTGTTTTCGTGAAGAAATCATGACAAACTAACACAAAATGAAGATTTCATTATAACTTGACATTCTGAGTTTATTTCATGAAACCTGCGCTTCCCCTACAAGAGTTCGACCTACCATTATAGGAAAACGTGTTTTCGTGAAGAAATCATGACAAACTAACACAAAATGAAGATTTCATTATAACTTGACATTCTGAGTTGTTTTCATGAAACCTGCGCTTCGCCTACAAGAGTTCGACCTACCATTATAGGAAAACGTGTTTTCGTGAAGAAATCATGACAAACTAACACAAAGTGAAGATTTCATTATAACTTGACATTCTGAGATGTTTTCATGAAACCTGCGCTTCCCCTACAAGAGTTCAACCTACCATTATAGGAAAACGTGTTTTCGTGAAGAAATCATGACAAACTAACACAAAATGAAGATTTCATTATAACTTGACATTCTGAGTTGTTTTCATGAAACCTGCGCTTCCCCTATAAGAGTTCAACCTACCATTATAGAAAAACGTGTTTTCGTGAAGAAATCATGACAAACTAACACAAAATGAAGATTTCATTATAACTTGACATTCTGAGTTGTTTTCATGAAACCTGCGCTTCCCCTACAAGAGTTCGACCTAACATTATAGGAAAACGTGTTTTCGTGAAGAAATCATGACAAACTAACACAAAATGAAGATTTCATTATAACTTGACATTCTGAGTTGTTTTCATGAAACCTGCGCTTCCCCTACAAGAGTTCGACCTACCATTATAGGAAAACGTGTTTTCGTGAAGAAATCATGACAAACTAACACAAAATGAAGATTTCATTATAACTTGACATTCTGAGTTGTTTTCATGAAACCTGCGCTTCCCCTATAAGAGTTCAACCTACCATTATAGAAAAACGTGTTTTCGTGAAGAAATCATGACAAACTAACACAAAATGAAGATTTCATTATAACTTGACATTCTGAGTTGTTTTCATGAAACCTGCGCTTCGCCTATAAGAGTTCAACCTACCATTATAGGAAAACGTGTTTTCGTGAAGAAATCATGACAAACTAACACAAAATGAAGATTTCATTATAACTTGACATTCTGAGTTGTTTTCATGAAACCTGCGCTTCCCCTACAAGAGATCGACCTAACATTATAGGAAAACGTGTTTTCGTGAAGAAATCATGACAAACTAACACAAAATGAAGATTTCATTATAACTTGACATTCTGAGTTGTTTTCATGAAACCTGCGCTTCCCCTACAAGAGTTCGACCTACCATTATAGGAAAACGTGTTTTCGTGAAGAAATCATGACAAACTAACACAAAATGAAGATTTCATTATAACTTGACATTCTGAGTTGTTTTCATGAAACCTGCGCTTCCCCTACAAGAGTTCGAACTACCATTATAGGAAAACGTGTTTTCGTGAAGAAATCATGACAAACTAACACAAAATGAAGATTTCATTATAACTTGACATTCTGAGTTGTTTTCATGAAACCTGCGCTTCCCCTATAAGAGTTCAACCTACCATTATAGGAAAACGTGTTTTCGTGAAGAAATCATGACAAACTAACACAAAATGAAGATTTCATTATAACTTGACATTCTGAGTTGTTTTCATGAAACCTGCGCTTCCCCTACAAGAGTTCGACCTAACATTATAGGAAAACGTGTTTTCGTGAAGAAATCATGACAAACTAACACAAAATGAAGATTTCATTATAACTTGACATTCTGAGTTGTTTTCATGAAACCTGCGCTTCCCCTACAAGAGTTCAACCTACCATTATAGGAAAACGTGTTTTCGTGAAGAAATCATGACAAACTAACACAAAATGAAGATTTCATTATAACTTGACATTCTGAGTTGTTTTCATGAAACCTGCGCTTCCCCTATAAGAGTTCAACCTACCATTATAGAAAAACGTGTTTTCGTGAAGAAATCATGACAAACTAACACAAAATGAAGATTTCATTATAACTTGACATTCTGAGTTGTTTTCATGAAACCTGCGCTTCGCCTATAAGAGTTCAACCTACCATTATAGGAAAACGTGTTTTCGTGAAGAAATCATGACAAACTAACACAAAATGAAGATTTCATTATAACTTGACATTCTGAGTTGTTTTCATGAAACCTGCGCTTCCCCTATAAGAGTTCAACCTACCATTATAGGAAAACGTGTTTTCGTGAAGAAATCATGACAAACTAACACAAAATGAAGATTTCATTATAACTTGACATTCTGAGTTGTTTTCATGAAACCTGCGCTTCCCCTACAAGAGTTCGAACTACCATTATAGGAAAACGTGTTTTCGTGAAGAAATCATGACAAACTAACACAAAATGAAGATTTCATTATAACTTGACATTCTGAGTTGTTTTCATGAAACCTGCGGTTCCCCTATAAGAGTTCAACCTACCATTATAGGAAAACGTGTTTTCGTGAAGAAATCATGACAAACTAACACAAAATGAAGATTTCATTATAACTTGACATTCTGAGTTGTTTTCATGAAACCTGCGCTTCCCCTACAAGAGTTCGACCTAACATTATAGGAAAACGTGTTTTCGTGAAGAAATCATGACAAACTAACACAAAATGAAGATTTCATTATAACTTGACATTCTGAGTTGTTTTCATGAAACCTGCGCTTCCCCTATAAGAGTTCAACCTACCATTATAGAAAAACGTGTTTTCGTGAAGAAATCATGACAAACTAACACAAAATGAAGATTTCATTATAACTTGACATTCTGAGTTGTTTTCATGAAACCTGCGCTTCCCCTACAAGAGTTCGACCTAACATTATAGGAAAACGTGTTTTCGTGAAGAAATCATGACAAACTAACACAAAATGAAGATTTCATTATAACTTGACATTCTGAGTTGTTTTCATGAAACCTGCGCTTCCCCTATAAGAGTTCAACCTACCATTATAGAAAAACGTGTTTTCGTGAAGAAATCATGACAAACTAACACAAAAGGAAGATTTCATTATAACTTGACATTCTGAGTTGTTTTCATGAAACCTGCGCTTCCTCTACAAGAGTTCAACCTACCATTATAGGAAAACGTGTTTTCGTGAAGAAATCATGACAAACTAACACAAAATGAAGATTTCATTATAACTTGACATTCTGAGTTGTTTTCATGAAACCTGCGCTTCCCCTACAAGAGTTCGACCTACCATTATAGGAAAACGTGTTTTCGTGAAGAAATCATGACAAACTAACACAAAATGAAGATTTCATTATAACTTGACATTCTGAGTTGTTTTCATGAAACCTGCGCTTCCCCTACAAGAGTTCGACCTACCATTATAGGAAAACGTGTTTTCGTGAAGAAATCATGACAAACTAACACAAAATGAAGATTTCATTATAACTTGACATTCTGAGTTTATTTCATGAAACCTGCGCTTCCCCTACAAGAGTTCGACCTACCATTATAGGAAAACGTGTTTTCGTGAAGAAATCATGACAAACTAACACAAAATGAAGATTTCATTATAACTTGACATTCTGAGTTGTTTTCATGAAACCTGCGCTTCCCCTACAAGAGTTCGACCTACCATTATAGGAAAACGTGTTTTCGTGAAGAAATCATGACAAACTAACACAAAGTGAAGATTTCATTATAACTTGACATTCTGAGATGTTTTCATGAAACCTGCGCTTCCCCTACAAGAGTTCAACCTACCATTATAGGAAAACGTGTTTTCGTGAAGAAATCATGACAAACTAACACAAAATGAAGATTTCATTATAACTTGACATTCTGAGTTGTTTTCATGAAACCTGCGCTTCCCCTATAAGAGTTCAACCTACCATTATAGAAAAACGTGTTTTCGTGAAGAAATCATGACAAACTAACACAAAATGAAGATTTCATTATAACTTGACATTCTGAGTTGTTTTCATGAAACCTGCGCTTCCCCTACAAGAGTTCGACCTAACATTATAGGAAAACGTGTTTTCGTGAAGAAATCATGACAAACTAACACAAAATGAAGATTTCATTATAACTTGACATTCTGAGTTGTTTTCATGAAACCTGCGCTTCCCCTACAAGAGTTCGACCTACCATTATAGGAAAACGTGTTTTCGTGAAGAAATCATGACAAACTAACACAAAATGAAGATTTCATTATAACTTGACATTCTGAGTTGTTTTCATGAAACCTGCGCTTCCCCTATAAGAGTTCAACCTACCATTATAGAAAAACGTGTTTTCGTGAAGAAATCATGACAAACTAACACAAAATGAAGATTTCATTATAACTTGACATTCTGAGTTGTTTTCATGAAACCTGCGCTTCGCCTATAAGAGTTCAACCTACCATTATAGGAAAACGTGTTTTCGTGAAGAAATCATGACAAACTAACACAAAATGAAGATTTCATTATAACTTGACATTCTGAGTTGTTTTCATGAAACCTGCGCTTCCCCTACAAGAGTTCAACCTACCATTATAGGAAAACGTGTTTTCGTGAAGAAATCATGACAAACTAACACAAAATGAAGATTTCATTATAACTTGACATTCTGAGTTGTTTTCATGAAACCTGCGCTTCCCCTACAAGAGTTCGACCTACCATTATAGGAAAACGTGTTTTCGTGAAGAAATCATGACAAACTAACACAAAATGAAGATTTCATTATAACTTGACATTCTGAGTTGTTTTCATGAAACCTGCGCTTCCCCTACAAGAGTTCGAACTACCATTATAGGAAAACGTGTTTTCGTGAAGAAATCATGACAAACTAACACAAAATGAAGATTTCATTATAACTTGACATTCTGAGTTGTTTTCATGAAACCTGCGCTTCCCCTATAAGAGTTCAACCTACCATTATAGGAAAACGTGTTTTCGTGAAGAAATCATGACAAACTAACACAAAATGAAGATTTCATTATAACTTGACATTCTGAGTTGTTTTCATGAAACCTGCGCTTCCCCTACAAGAGTTCGACCTAACATTATAGGAAAACGTGTTTTCGTGAAGAAATCATGACAAACTAACACAAAATGAAGATTTCATTATAACTTGACATTCTGAGTTGTTTTCATGAAACCTGCGCTTCCCCTACAAGAGTTCGACCTACCATTATAGGAAAACGTGTTTTCGTGAAGAAATCATGACAAACTAACACAAAATGAAGATTTCATTATAACTTGACATTCTGAGTTGTTTTCATGAAACCTGCGCTTCCCCTATAAGAGTTCAACCTACCATTATAGAAAAACGTGTTTTCGTGAAGAAATCATGACAAACTAACACAAAATGAAGATTTCATTATAACTTGACATTCTGAGTTGTTTTCATGAAACCTGCGCTTCGCCTATAAGAGTTCAACCTACCATTATAGGAAAACGTGTTTTCGTGAAGAAATCATGACAAACTAACACAAAATGAAGATTTCATTATAACTTGACATTCTGAGTTGTTTTCATGAAACCTGCGCTTCCCCTACAAGAGATCGACCTAACATTATAGGAAAACGTGTTTTCGTGAAGAAATCATGACAAACTAACACAAAATGAAGATTTCATTATAACTTGACATTCTGAGTTGTTTTCATGAAACCTGCGCTTCCCCTATGAGTTCAACCTACCATTATAGAAAAACGTGTTTTCGTGAAGAAATCATGACAAACTAACACAAAATGAAGATTTCATTATAACTTGACATTCTGAGTTGTTTTCACGAAACCTGCGCTTCCCCTACAAGAGTTCAACCTACCATTATAGAAAAACGTGTTTTCGTGAAGAAATCATGACAAACTAACACAAAATGAAGATTTCATTATAACTTGACATTCTGAGTTGTTTTCATGAAACCTGCACTTCCCCTACAAGAGTTCAACCTACCATTATAGGAAAACGTGATTTCGTGAAGAAATCATGACAAACTAACACAAAATGAAGATTTCATTATAACTTGACATTCTGAGTTGTTTTCATGAAACCTGCGCTTCCCCTATAAGAGTTCGACCTACCATTATAGAAAAACGTGTTTTCGTGAAGAAATCATGACAAACTAACACAAAATGAAGATTTCATTATAACTTGACATTCTGAGTTGTTTTCAAGAAACCTGCACTTTCCCTAGAAGAGTTCAAACTACCATTATAGGAAAACGTGTTTTCGTGAAGAAATCATGACAAACTAACACAAAATGAAGATTTCATTATAACGACATTCTGAGTTGTTTTCATGAAACCTGCGCTTCCCCTACAAGAGTTCGACCTAACATTATAGGAAAACGTGTTTTCGTGAAGAAATCATGACAAACTAACACAAAATGAAGATTTCATTATAACTTGACATTCTGAGTTGTTTTCATGAAACCTGCGCTTCCCCTATAAGAGTTCAACCTACCATTATAGAAAAACGTGTTTTCGTGAAGAAATCATGACAAACTAACACAAAATGAAGATTTCATTATAACTTGACATTCTGAGTTGTTTTCATGAAACCTGCGCTTCCCCTATAAGAGTTCAACCTACCATTATAGAAAAACGTGTTTTCGTGAAGAAATCATGACAAACTAACACAAAATGAAGATTTCATTATAACTTGACATTCTGAGTTGTTTTCATGAAACCTGCGCTTCCCCTATAAGAGTTCAACCTACCATTATTGAAAAACGTGTTTTCGTGAAGAAATCATGACAAACTAACACAAAATGAAGATTTCATTATAACTTGACATTCTGAGTTGTTTTCATGAAACCTGCACTTTCCCTAGAAGAGTTCAAACTACCATTATAGGAAAACGTGTTTTCGTGAAGAAATCATGACAAACTAACACAAAATGAAGATTTCATTATAACTTGACATTCTGAGTTGTTTTCATGAAACCTGCGCTTCCCCTACAAGAGTTCAACCTACCATTATAGGAAAACGTGTTTTCGTGAAGAAATCATGACAAACTAACACAAAATGAAGATTTCATTATAACTTGACATTCTGAGTTGTTTTCATGAAACCTGCGCTTCCCCTACAAGAGTTCGACCTACCATTATAGGAAAACGTGTTTTCGTGAAGAAATCATGACAAACTAACACAAAATGAAGATTTCATTATAACTTGACATTCTGAGTTGTTTTCATGAAACCTGCGCTTCCCCTATAAGAGTTCAACCTACCATTATAGGAAAACGTGTTTTCGTGAAGAAATCATGACAAACTAACACAAAATGAAGATTTCATTATAACTTGACATTCTGAGTTGTTTTCATGAAACCTGCGCTTCCCCTACAAGAGTTCGACCTACCATTATAGGAAAACGTGTTTTCGTGAAGAAATCATGACAAACTAACACAAAATGAAGATTTCATTATAACTTGACATTCTGAGTTGATTTCATGAAACCTGCGCTTCCCGTATAAGAGTTCAACCTACCATTATAGGAAAACGTGTTTTCGTGAAGAAATCATGACAAACTAACACAAAATGAAGATTTCATTATAACTTGACATTCTGAGTTGTTTTCATGAAACCTGCGCTTCCCCTACAAGAGTTCGACCTACCATTATAGGAAAACGTGTTTTCGTGAAGAAATCATGACAAACTAACACAAAATGAAGATTTCATTATAACTTGACATTCTGAGTTGTTTTTATGAAACCTGCGCTTCCCCTATAAGAGTTCAACCTACCATTATAGGAAAACGTGTTTTCGTGAAGAAATCATGACAAACTAACACAAAATGAAGATTTCATTATAACTTGACATTCTGAGTTGTTTTCATGAAACCTGCGCTTCCCCTACAAGAGTTCGAACTACCATTATAGGAAAACGTGTTTTCGTGAAGAAATCATGACAAACTAACACAAAATGAAGATTTCATTATAACTTGACATTCTGAGTTGTTTTCATGAAACCTGCGCTTCCCCTATAAGAGTTCAACCTACCATTATAGGAAAACGTGTTTTCGTGAAGAAATCATGACAAACTAACACAAAATGAAGATTTCATTATAACTTGACATTCTGAGTTGTTTTCATGAAACCTGCGCTTCCCCTACAAGAGTTCGACCTAACATTATAGGAAAACGTGTTTTCGTGAAGAAATCATGACAAACTAACACAAAATTAAGATTTCATTATAACTTGACATTCTGAGTTGTTTTCATGAAACCTGCGCTTCCCCTATAAGAGTTCAACCTACCATTATAGAAAAACGTGTTTTCGTGAAGAAATCATGACAAACTAACACAAAATGAAGATTTCATTATAACTTGACATTCTGAGTTGTTTTCATGAAACCTGCGCTTCCCCTACAAGAGTTCGACCTAACATTATAGGAAAACGTGTTTTCGTGAAGAAATCATGACAAACTAACACAAAATGAAGATTTCATTATAACTTGACATTCTGAGTTGTTTTCATGAAACCTGCGCTTCCCCTATAAGAGTTCAACCTACCATTATAGAAAAACGTGTTTTCGTGAAGAAATCATGACAAACTAACACAAAATGAAGATTTCATTATAACTTGACATTCTGAGTTGTTTTCATGAAACCTGCGCTTCCTCTACAAGAGTTCAACCTACCATTATAGGAAAACGTGTTTTCGTGAAGAAATCATGACAAACTAACACAAAATGAAGATTTCATTATAACTTGACATTCTGAGTTGTTTTCATGAAACCTGCGCTTCCCCTACAAGAGTTCGACCTACCATTATAGGAAAACGTGTTTTCGTGAAGAAATCATGACAAACTAACACAAAATGAAGATTTCATTATAACTTGACATTCTGAGTTGTTTTCATGAAACCTGCGCTTCCCCTACAAGAGTTCGACCTACCATTATAGGAAAACGTGTTTTCGTGAAGAAATCATGACAAACTAACACAAAATGAAGATTTCATTATAACTTGACATTCTGAGTTTATTTCATGAAACCTGCGCTTCCCCTACAAGAGTTCGACCTACCATTATAGGAAAACGTGTTTTCGTGAAGAAATCATGACAAACTAACACAAAATGAAGATTTCATTATAACTTGACATTCTGAGTTGTTTTCATGAAACCTGCGCTTCCCCTACAAGAGTTCGACCTACCATTATAGGAAAACGTGTTTTCGTGAAGAAATCATGACAAACTAACACAAAGTGAAGATTTCATTATAACTTGACATTCTGAGATGTTTTCATGAAACCTGCGCTTCCCCTACAAGAGTTCAACCTACCATTATAGGAAAACGTGTTTTCGTGAAGAAATCATGACAAACTAACACAAAATGAAGATTTCATTATAACTTGACATTCTGAGTTGTTTTCATGAAACCTGCGCTTCCCCTATAAGAGTTCAACCTACCATTATAGAAAAACGTGTTTTCGTGAAGAAATCATGACAAACTAACACAAAATGAAGATTTCATTATAACTTGACATTCTGAGTTGTTTTCATGAAACCTGCGCTTCCCCTACAAGAGTTCGACCTAACATTATAGGAAAACGTGTTTTCGTGAAGAAATCATGACAAACTAACACAAAATGAAGATTTCATTATAACTTGACATTCTGAGTTGTTTTCATGAAACCTGCGCTTCCCCTACAAGAGTTCGACCTACCATTATAGGAAAACGTGTTTTCGTGAAGAAATCATGACAAACTAACACAAAATGAAGATTTCATTATAACTTGACATTCTGAGTTGTTTTCATGAAACCTGCGCTTCCCCTACAAGAGTTCGAACTACCATTATAGGAAAACGTGTTTTCGTGAAGAAATCATGACAAACTAACACAAAATGAAGATTTCATTATAACTTGACATTCTGAGTTGTTTTCATGAAACCTGCGCTTCCCCTATAAGAGTTCAACCTACCATTATAGGAAAACGTGTTTTCGTGAAGAAATCATGACAAACTAACACAAAATGAAGATTTCATTATAACTTGACATTCTGAGTTGTTTTCATGAAACCTGCGCTTCCCCTACAAGAGTTCGACCTAACATTATAGGAAAACGTGTTTTCGTGAAGAAATCATGACAAACTAACACAAAATTAAGATTTCATTATAACTTGACATTCTGAGTTGTTTTCATGAAACCTGCGCTTCCCCTATAAGAGTTCAACCTACCATTATAGAAAAACGTGTTTTCGTGAAGAAATCATGACAAACTAACACAAAATGAAGATTTCATTATAACTTGACATTCTGAGTTGTTTTCATGAAACCTGCGCTTCCCCTACAAGAGTTCGACCTAACATTATAGGAAAACGTGTTTTCGTGAAGAAATCATGACAAACTAACACAAAATGAAGATTTCATTATAACTTGACATTCTGAGTTGTTTTCATGAAACCTGCGCTTCCCCTATAAGAGTTCAACCTACCATTATAGAAAAACGTGTTTTCGTGAAGAAATCATGACAAACTAACACAAAATGAAGATTTCATTATAACTTGACATTCTGAGTTGTTTTCATGAAACCTGCGCTTCCTCTACAAGAGTTCAACCTACCATTATAGGAAAACGTGTTTTCGTGAAGAAATCATGACAAACTAACACAAAATGAAGATTTCATTATAACTTGACATTCTGAGTTGTTTTCATGAAACCTGCGCTTCCCCTACAAGAGTTCGACCTACCATTATAGGAAAACGTGTTTTCGTGAAGAAATCATGACAAACTAACACAAAATGAAGATTTCATTATAACTTGACATTCTGAGTTGTTTTCATGAAACCTGCGCTTCCCCTACAAGAGTTCGACCTACCATTATAGGAAAACGTGTTTTCGTGAAGAAATCATGACAAACTAACACAAAATGAAGATTTCATTATAACTTGACATTCTGAGTTTATTTCATGAAACCTGCGCTTCCCCTACAAGAGTTCGACCTACCATTATAGGAAAACGTGTTTTCGTGAAGAAATCATGACAAACTAACACAAAATGAAGATTTCATTATAACTTGACATTCTGAGTTGTTTTCATGAAACCTGCGCTTCCCCTACAAGAGTTCGACCTACCATTATAGGAAAACGTGTTTTCGTGAAGAAATCATGACAAACTAACACAAAGTGAAGATTTCATTATAACTTGACATTCTGAGATGTTTTCATGAAACCTGCGCTTCCCCTACAAGAGTTCAACCTACCATTATAGGAAAACGTGTTTTCGTGAAGAAATCATGACAAACTAACACAAAATGAAGATTTCATTATAACTTGACATTCTGAGTTGTTTTCATGAAACCTGCGCTTCCCCTATAAGAGTTCAACCTACCATTATAGAAAAACGTGTTTTCGTGAAGAAATCATGACAAACTAACACAAAATGAAGATTTCATTATAACTTGACATTCTGAGTTGTTTTCATGAAACCTGCGCTTCCCCTATAAGAGTTCAACCTACCATTATAGAAAAACGTGTTTTCGTGAAGAAATCATGACAAACTAACACAAAATGAAGATTTCATTATAACTTGACATTCTGAGTTGTTTTCATGAAACCTGCGCTTCCCCTATAAGAGTTCAACCTACCATTATAGAAAAACGTGTTTTCGTGAAGAAATCATGACAAACTAACACAAAATGAAGATTTCATTATAACTTGACATTCTGAGTTGTTTTCATGAAACCTGCGCTTCGCCTATAAGAGTTCAACCTACCATTATAGGAAAACGTGTTTTCGTGAAGAAATCATGACAAACTAACACAAAATGAAGATTTCATTATAACTTGACATTCTGAGTTGTTTTCATGAAACCTGCGCTTCCCCTACAAGAGATCGACCTAACATTATAGGAAAACGTGTTTTCGTGAAGAAATCATGACAAACTAACACAAAATGAAGATTTCATTATAACTTGACATTCTGAGTTGTTTTCATGAAACCTGCGCTTCCCCTATAAGAGTTCGACCTACCATTATAGAAAAACGTGTTTTCGTGAAGAAATCATGACAAACTAACACAAAATGAAGATTTCATTATAACTTGACATTCTGAGTTGTTTTCATGAAACCTGCGCTTCCTCTACAAGAGTTCAACCTACCATTATAGGAAAACGTGTTTTCGTGAAGAAATCATGACAAACTAACACAAAATGAAGATTTCATTATAACTTGACATTCTGAGTTGTTTTCATGAAACCTGCGCTTCCCCTACAAGAGTTCGACCTACCATTATAGGAAAACGTGTTTTCGTGAAGAAATCATGACAAACTAACACAAAATGAAGATTTCATTATAACTTGACATTCTGAGTTGTTTTCATGAAACCTGCGCTTCCCCTACAAGAGTTCGACCTACCATTATAGGAAAACGTGTTTTCGTGAAGAAATCATGACAAACTAACACAAAATGAAGATTTCATTATAACTTGACATTCTGAGTTTATTTCATGAAACCTGCGCTTCCCCTACAAGAGTTCGACCTACCATTATAGGAAAACGTGTTTTCGTGAAGAAATCATGACAAACTAACACAAAATGAAGATTTCATTATAACTTGACATTCTGAGTTGTTTTCATGAAACCTGCGCTTCCCCTACAAGAGTTCGACCTACCATTATAGGAAAACGTGTTTTCGTGAAGAAATCATGACAAACTAACACAAAGTGAAGATTTCATTATAACTTGACATTCTGAGATGTTTTCATGAAACCTGCGCTTCCCCTACAAGAGTTCAACCTACCATTATAGGAAAACGTGTTTTCGTGAAGAAATCATGACAAACTAACACAAAATGAAGATTTCATTATAACTTGACATTCTGAGTTGTTTTCATGAAACCTGCGCTTCCCCTATAAGAGTTCAACCTACCATTATAGAAAAACGTGTTTTCGTGAAGAAATCATGACAAACTAACACAAAATGAAGATTTCATTATAACTTGACATTCTGAGTTGTTTTCATGAAACCTGCGCTTCCCCTACAAGAGTTCGACCTAACATTATAGGAAAACGTGTTTTCGTGAAGAAATCATGACAAACTAACACAAAATGAAGATTTCATTATAACTTGACATTCTGAGTTGTTTTCATGAAACCTGCGCTTCCCCTACAAGAGTTCGACCTACCATTATAGGAAAACGTGTTTTCGTGAAGAAATCATGACAAACTAACACAAAATGAAGATTTCATTATAACTTGACATTCTGAGTTGTTTTCATGAAACCTGCGCTTCCCCTATAAGAGTTCAACCTACCATTATAGAAAAACGTGTTTTCGTGAAGAAATCATGACAAACTAACACAAAATGAAGATTTCATTATAACTTGACATTCTGAGTTGTTTTCATGAAACCTGCGCTTCGCCTATAAGAGTTCAACCTACCATTATAGGAAAACGTGTTTTCGTGAAGAAATCATGACAAACTAACACAAAATGAAGATTTCATTATAACTTGACATTCTGAGTTGTTTTCATGAAACCTGCGCTTCCCCTACAAGAGATCGACCTAACATTATAGGAAAACGTGTTTTCGTGAAGAAATCATGACAGACTAACACAAAATGAAGATTTCATTATAACTTGACATTCTGAGTTGTTTTCATGAAACCTGCGCTTCCCCTATAAGAGTTCAACCTACCATTATAGAAAAACGTGTTTTCGTGAAGAAATCATGACAAACTAACACAAAATGAAGATTTCATTATAACTTGACATTCTGAGTTGTTTTCATGAAACCTGCGCTTCCCCTATAAGAGTTCAACCTACCATTATAGAAAAACGTGTTTTCGTGAAGAAATCATGACAAACTAACACAAAATGAAGATTTCATTATAACTTGACATTCTGAGTTGTTTTCATGAAACCTGCGCTTCGCCTATAAGAGTTCAACCTACCATTATAGGAAAACGTGTTTTCGTGAAGAAATCATGACAAACTAACACAAAATGAAGATTTCATTATAACTTGACATTCTGAGTTGTTTTCATGAAACCTGCGCTTCCCCTACAAGAGATCGACCTAACATTATAGGAAAACGTGTTTTCGTGAAGAAATCATGACAAACTAACACAAAATGAAGATTTCATTATAACTTGACATTCTGAGTTGTTTTCATGAAACCTGCGCTTCCCCTATAAGAGTTCGACCTACCATTATAGAAAAACGTGTTTTCGTGAAGAAATCATGACAAACTAACACAAAATGAAGATTTCATTATAACTTGACATTCTGAGTTGTTTTCATGAAACCTGCACTTTCCCTAGAAGAGTTCAAACTACCATTATAGGAAAACGTGTTTTCGTGAAGAAATCATGACAAACTAACACAAAATGAAGATTTCATTATAACTTGACATTCTGAGTTGTTTTCATGAAACCTGCGCTTCCCCTACAAGAGTTCGACCTAACATTATAGGAAAACGTGTTTTCGTGAAGAAATCATGACAAACTAACACAAAATGAAGATTTCATTATAACTTGACATTCTGAGTTGTTTTCATGAAACCTGCGCTTCCCCTATAAGAGTTCAACCTACCATTATAGAAAAACGTGTTTTCGTGAAGAAATCATGACAAACTAACACAAAATGAAGATTTCATTATAACTTGACATTCTGAGTTGTTTTCATGAAACCTGCGCTTCCCCTATAAGAGTTCAACCTACCATTATAGAAAAACGTGTTTTCGTGAAGAAATCATGACAAACTAACACAAAATGAAGATTTCATTATAACTTGACATTCTGAGTTGTTTTCATGAAACCTGCGCTTCCCCTATAAGAGTTCAACCTACCATTATAGAAAAACGTGTTTTCGTGAAGAAATCATGACAAACTAACACAAAATGAAGATTTCATTATAACTTGACATTCTGAGTTGTTTTCATGAAACCTGCACTTTCCCTAGAAGAGTTCAAACTACCATTATAGGAAAACGTGTTTTCGTGAAGAAATCATGACAAACTAACACAAAATGAAGATTTCATTATAACTTGACATTCTGAGTTGTTTTCATGAAACCTACGCTTCCCCTACAAGAGTTCAACCTACCATTATAGGAAAACGTGTTTTCGTGAAGAAATCATGACAAACTAACACAAAATGAAGATTTCATTATAACTTGACATTCTGAGTTGTTTTCATGAAACCTGCGCTTCCCCTACAAGAGTTCAACCTACCATTATAGGAAAACGTGTTTTCGTGAAGAAATCATGACAAACTAACACAAAATGAAGATTTCATTATAACTTGACATTCTGAGTTGTTTTCATGAAACCTGCGCTTCCTCTACAAGAGTTCAACCTACCATTATAGGAAAACGTGTTTTCGTGAAGAAATCATGACAAACTAACACAAAATGAAGATTTCATTATAACTTGACATTCTGAGTTGTTTTCATGAAACCTGCGCTTCGCCTATAAGAGTTCAACCTACCATTTTAGGAAAACGTGTTTTCGTGAAGAAATCATGACAAACTAACACAAAATGAAGATTTCATTATAACTTGACATTCTGAGTTGTTTTCATGAAACCTGCGCTTCCCCTACAAGAGTTCGACCTAACATTATAGGAAAACGTGTTTTCGTGAAGAAATCATGACAAACTAACACAAAATGAAGATTTCATTATAACTTGACATTCTGAGTTGTTTTCATGAAACCTGCGCTTCCCCTATAAGAGTTCAACCTACCATTATAGAAAAACGTGTTTTCGTGAAGAAATCATGACAAACTAACACAAAATGAAGATTTCATTATAACTTGACATTCTGAGTTGTTTTCATGAAACCTGCGCTTCCCCTACAAGAGTTCAACCTACCATTATAGGAAAACGTGTTTTCGTGAAGAAATCATGACAAACTAACACAAAATGAAGATTTCATTATAACTTGACATTCTGAGTTGTTTTCATGAAACCTGCGCTTCCCCTATAAGAGTTCAACCTACCATTATAGAAAAACGTGTTTTCGTGAAGAAATCATGACAAACTAACACAAAATGAAGATTTCATTATAACTTGACATTCTGAGTTGTTTTCATGAAACCTGCACTTCCCCTACAAGAGTTCAACCTACCATTATAGGAAAACGTGTTTTCGTGAAGAAATCATGACAAACTAACACAAAATGAAGATTTCATTATAACTTGACATTCTGAGATATTTTCATGAAACCTGCGCTTCCCCTATAAGAGTTCAACCTACCATTATAGAAAAACGTGTTTTCGTGAAGAAATCATGACAAACTAACACAAAATGAAGATTTCATTATAACTTGACATTCTGAGTTGTTTTCATGAAACCTGCACTTTCCATAGAAGAGTTCAAACTACCATTATAGGAAAACGTGTTTTCGTGAAGAAATCATGACAAACTAACACAAAATGAAGATTTCATTATAACTTGACATTCTGAGTTGTTTTCATGAAACCTGCGCTTCCCCTACAAGAGTTCAACCTACCATTATAGGAAAACGTGTTTTCGTGAAGAAATCATGACAAACTAACACAAAATGAAGATTTCATTATAACTTGACATTCTGAGTTGTTTTCATGAAACCTGCGCTTCCCCTACAAGAGTTCGACCTAACATTATAGGAAAACGTGTTTTCGTGAAGAAATCATGACAAACTAACACAAAATGAAGATTTCATTATAACTTGACATTCTGAGTTGTTTTCATGAAACCTGCGCTTCCCCTATAAGAGTTCGACCTACCATTATAAAAAAAACGTGTTTTCGTGAAGAAATCATGACAAACTAACACAAAATGAAGATTTCATTATAACTTGACATTCTGAGTTGTTTTCATGAAACCTGCACTTTCCCTACAAGAGTTCAAACTACCATTATAGGAAAACGTGTTTTCGTGAAGAAATCATGACAAACTAACACAAAATGAAGATTTCATTATAACTTGACATTCTGAGTTGTTTTCATGAAACCTGCGCTTCCCCTACAAGAGTTCAAACTACCATTATAGGAAAACGTGTTTTCGTGAAGAAATCATGACAAACTAACACAAAATGAAGATTTCATTATAACTTGACATTCTGAGTTGTTTTCATGAAACCTGCGCTTCCTCTACAAGAGTTCAACCTACCATTATAGGAAAACGTGTTTTCGTGAAGAAATCATGACAAACTAACACAAAATGAAGATTTCATTATAACTTGACATTCTGAGTTGTTTTCATGAAACCTGCGCTTCGCCTATAAGAGTTCAACCTACCATTTTAGGAAAACGTGTTTTCGTGAAGAAATCATGACAAACTAACACAAAATGAAGATTTCATTATAACTTGACATTCTGAGTTGTTTTCATGAAACCTGCGCTTCCCCTACAAGAGTTCGACCTAACATTATAGGAAAACGTGTTTTCGTGAAGAAATCATGACAAACTAACACAAAATGAAGATTTCATTATAACTTGACATTCTGAGTTGTTTTCATGAAACCTGCGCTTCCCCTATAAGAGTTCAACCTACCATTATAGAAAAACGTGTTTTCGTGAAGAAATCATGACAAACTAACACAAAATGAAGATTTCATTATAACTTGACATTCTGAGTTGTTTTCATGAAACCTGCGCTTCCCCTACAAGAGTTCAACCTACCATTATAGGAAAACGTGTTTTCGTGAAGAAATCATGACAAACTAACACAAAATGAAGATTTCATTATAACTTGACATTCTGAGTTGTTTTCATGAAACCTGCGCTTCCCCTATAAGAGTTCAACCTACCATTATAGAAAAACGTGTTTTCGTGAAGAAATCATGACAAACTAACACAAAATGAAGATTTCATTATAACTTGACATTCCGAGTTGTTTTCATGAAACCTGCGCTTCCCCTACAAGAGTTCGACCTACCATTATAGGAAAACGTGTTTTCGTGAAGAAATCATGACAAACTAACACAAAATGAAGATTTCATTATAACTTGACATTCTGAGTTGTTTTCATGAAACCTGCGCTTCCCCTATAAGAGTTCAACCTACCATTATAGGAAAACGTGTTTTCGTGAAGAAATCATGACAAACTAACACAAAATGAAGATTTCATTATAACTTGACATTCTGAGTTGTTTTCATGAAACCTGCGCTTCCCCTACAAGAGTTCGAACTACCATTATAGGAAAACGTGTTTTCGTGAAGAAATCATGACAAACTAACACAAAATGAAGATTTCATTATAACTTGACATTCTGAGTTGTTTTCATGAAACCTGCGTTTCCCCTATAAGAGTTCAACCTACCATTATAGGAAAACGTGTTTTCGTGAAGAAATCATGACAAACTAACACAAAATGAAGATTTCATTATAACTTGACATTCTGAGTTGTTTTCATGAAACCTGCGCTTCCCCTACAAGAGTTCGACCTAACATTATAGGAAAACGTGTTTTCGTGAAGAAATCATGACAAACTAACACAAAATGAAGATTTCATTATAACTTGACATTCTGAGTTGTTTTCATGAAACCTGCGCTTCCCCTATAAAAGTTCAACCTACCATTATAGAAAAACGTGTTTTCGTGAAGAAATCATGACAAACTAACACAAAATGAAGATTTCATTATAACTTGACATTCTGAGTTGTTTTCATGAAACCTGCGCTTCCCCTACAAGAGTTCGACCTAACATTATAGGAAAACGTGTTTTCGTGAAGAAATCATGACAAACTAACACAAAATGAAGATTTCATTATAACTTGACATTCTGAGTTGTTTTCATGAAACCTGCGCTTCCCCTATAAGAGTTCAACCTACCATTATAGAAAAACGTGTTTTCGTGAAGAAATCATGACAAACTAACACAAAATGAAGATTTCATTATAACTTGACATTCTGAGTTGTTTTCATGAAACCTGCGCTTCCTCTACAAGAGTTCAACCTACCATTATAGGAAACGTGTTTTCGTGAAGAAATCATGACAAACTAACACAAAATGAAGATTTCATTATAACTTGACATTCTGAGTTGTTTTCATGAAACCTGCGCTTCCCCTACAAGAGTTCGACCTAACATTATAGGAAAACGTGTTTTCGTGAAGAAATCATGACAAACTAACACAAAATGAAGATTTCATTATAACTTGACATTCTGAGTTGTTTTCATGAAACCTGCGCTTCCCCTACAAGAGTTCGACCTACCATTATAGGAAAACGTGTTTTCGTGAAGAAATCATGACAAACTAACACAAAATGAAGATTTCATTATAACTTGACATTCTGAGTTGTTTTCATGAAACCTGCGCTTCCCCTATAAGAGTTCAACCTACCATTATAGGAAAACGTGTTTTCGTGAAGAAATCATGACAAACTAACACAAAATGAAGATTTCATTATAACTTGACATTCTGAGTTGTTTTCATGAAACCTGCGCTTCCCCTACAAGAGTTCGACCTACTATTATAGGAAAACGTGTTTTCGTGAAGAAATCATGACAAACTAACACAAAATGAAGATTTCATTATAACTTGACATTCTGAGTTGTTTTCATGAAACCTGCGCTTCCCCTATAAGAGTTCAACCTACCATTATAGGAAAACGTGTTTTCGTGAAGAAATCATGACAAACTAACACAAAATGAAGATTTCATTATAACTTGACATTCTGAGTTGTTTTCATGAAACCTGCGCTTCCCCTACAAGAGTTCGAACTACCATTATAGGAAAACGTGTTTTCGTGAAGAAATCATGACAAACTAACACAAAATGAAGATTTCATTATAACTTGACATTCTGAGTTGTTTTCATGAAACCTGCGCTTCCCCTATAAGAGTTCAACCTACCATTATAGGAAAACGTGTTTTCGTGAAGAAATCATGACAAACTAACACAAAATGAAGATTTCATTATAACTTGACATTCTGAGTTGTTTTCATGAAACCTGCGCTTCCCCTACAAGAGTTCGACCTAACATTATAGGAAAACGTGTTTTCGTGAAGAAATCATGACAAACTAACACAAAATGAAGATTTCATTATAACTTGACATTCTGAGTTGTTTTCATGAAACCTGCGCTTCCCCTATAAGAGTTCAACCTACCATTATAGGAAAACGTGTTTTCGTGAAGAAATCATGACAAACTAACACAAAATGAAGATTTCATTATAACTTGACATTCTGAGTTGTTTTCATGAAACCTGCGCTTCCCCTACAAGAGTTCGACCTAACATTATAGGAAAACGTGTTTTCGTGAAGAAATCATGACAAACTAACACAAAATGAAGATTTCATTATAACTTGACATTCTGAGTTGTTTTCATGAAACCTGCGCTTCCCCTATAAGAGTTCAACCTACCATTATAGGAAAAACGTGTTTTCGTGAAGAAATCATGACAAACTAACACAAAATGAAGATTTCATTATAACTTGACATTCTGAGTTGTTTTCATGAAACCTGCGCTTCCTCTACAAGAGTTCAACCTACCATTATAGGAAAACGTGTTTTCGTGAAGAAATCATGACAAACTAACACAAAATGAAGATTTCATTATAACTTGACATTCTGAGTTGTTTTCATGAAACCTGCGCTTCCCCTACAAGAGTTCGACCTACCATTATAGGAAAACGTGTTTTCGTGAAGAAATCATGACAAACTAACACAAAATGAAGATTTCATTATAACTTGACATTCTGAGTTGTTTTCATGAAACCTGCGCTTCCCCTACAAGAGTTCGACCTACCATTATAGGAAAACGTGTTTTCGTGAAGAAATCATGACAAACTAACACAAAATGAAGATTTCATTATAACTTGACATTCTGAGTTGATTTCATGAAACCTGCGCTTCCCCTACAAGAGTTCGACCTACCATTATAGGAAAACGTGTTTTCGTGAAGAAATCATGACAAACTAACACAAAATGAAGATTTCATTATAACTTGACATTCTGAGTTGTTTTCATGAAACCTGCGCTTCCCCTACAAGAGTTCGACCTACCATTATAGGAAAACGTGTTTTCGTGAAGAAATCATGACAAACTAACACAAAGTGAAGATTTCATTATAACTTGACATTCTGAGATGTTTTCATGAAACCTGCGCTTCCCCTACAAGAGTTCAACCTACCATTATAGGAAAACGTGTTTTCGTGAAGAAATCATGACAAACTAACACAAAATGAAGATTTCATTATAACTTGACATTCTGAGTTGTTTTCATGAAACCTGCGCTTCCCCTATAAGAGTTCAACCTACCATTATAGGAAAACGTGTTTTCGTGAAGAAATCATGACAAACTAACACAAAATGAAGATTTCATTATAACTTGACATTCTGAGTTGTTTTCATGAAACCTGCGCTTCCCCTACAAGAGTTCGACCTACTATTATAGGAAAACGTGTTTTCGTGAAGAAATCATGACAAACTAACACAAAATGAAGATTTCATTATAACTTGACATTCTGAGTTGTTTTCATGAAACCTGCGCTTCCCCTATAAGAGTTCAACCTACCATTATAGGAAAACGTGTTTTCGTGAAGAAATCATGACAAACTAACACAAAATGAAGATTTCATTATAACTTGACATTCTGAGTTGTTTTCATGAAACCTGCGCTTCCCCTACAAGAGTTCGAACTACCATTATAGGAAAACGTGTTTTCGTGAAGAAATCATGACAAACTAACACAAAATGAAGATTTCATTATAACTTGACATTCTGAGTTGTTTTCATGAAACCTGCGCTTCCCCTATAAGAGTTCAACCTACCATTATAGGAAAAACGTGTTTTCGTGAAGAAATCATGACAAACTAACACAAAATGAAGATTTCATTATAACTTGACATTCTGAGTTGTTTTCATGAAACCTGCGCTTCCCCTATAAGAGTTCGACCTACCATTATAGAAAAACGTGTTTTCGTGAAGAAATCATGACAAACTAACACAAAATGAAGATTTCATTATAACTTGACATTCTGAGTTGTTTTCATGAAACCTGCACTTTCCCTAGAAGAGTTCAAACTACCATTATAGGAAAACGTGTTTTCGTGAAGAAATCATGACAAACTAACACAAAATGAAGATTTCATTATAACTTGACATTCTGAGTTGTTTTCATGAAACCTGCGCTTCCCCTACAAGAGTTCGACCTAACATTATAGGAAAACGTGTTTTCGTGAAGAAATCATGACAAACTAACACAAAATGAAGATTTCATTATAACTTGACATTCTGAGTTGTTTTCATGAAACCTGCGCTTCCCCTATAAGAGTTCAACCTACCATTATAGAAAAACGTGTTTTCGTGAAGAAATCATGACAAACTAACACAAAATGAAGATTTCATTATAACTTGACATTCTGAGTTGTTTTCATGAAACCTGCGCTTCCCCTATAAGAGTTCAACCTACCATTATAGAAAAACGTGTTTTCGTGAAGAAATCATGACAAACTAACACAAAATGAAGATTTCATTATAACTTGACATTCTGAGTTGTTTTCATGAAACCTGCGCTTCCCCTATAAGAGTTCAACCTACCATTATAGAAAAACGTGTTTTCGTGAAGAAATCATGACAAACTAACACAAAATGAAGATTTCATTATAACTTGACATTCTGAGTTGTTTTCATGAAACCTGCACTTTCCCCTAGAAGAGTTCAAACTACCATTATAGGAAAACGTGTTTTCGTGAAGAAATCATGACAAACTAACACAAAATGAAGATTTCATTATAACTTGACATTCTGAGTTGTTTTCATGAAACCTGCGCTTCCCCTACAAGAGTTCGACCTAACATTATAGGAAAACGTGTTTTCGTGAAGAAATCATGACAAACTAACACAAAATGAAGATTTCATTATAACTTGACATTCTGAGTTGTTTTCATGAAACCTGCGCTTCCCCTATAAGAGTTCAACCTACCATTATAGAAAAACGTGTTTTCGTGAAGAAATCATGACAAACTAACACAAAATGAAGATTTCATTATAACTTGACATTCTGAGTTGTTTTCATGAAACCTGCGCTTCCCCTATAAGAGTTCAACCTACCATTATAGAAAAACGTGTTTTCGTGAAGAAATCATGACAAACTAACACAAAATGAAGATTTCATTATAACTTGACATTCTGAGTTGTTTTCATGAAACCTGCGCTTCCCCTATAAGAGTTCAACCTACCATTATAGAAAAACGTGTTTTCGTGAAGAAATCATGACAAACTAACACAAAATGAAGATTTCATTATAACTTGACATTCTGAGTTGTTTTCATGAAACCTGCACTTCCCCTACAAGAGTTCAACCTACCATTATAGGAAAACGTGTTTTCGTGAAGAAATCATGACAAACTAACACAAAATGAAGATTTCATTATAACTTGACATTCTGAGTTGTTTTCATGAAACCTGCGCTTCCCCTACAAGAGTTCAACCTACCATTATAGGAAAACGTGTTTTCGTGAAGAAATCATGACAAACTAACACAAAATGAAGATTTCATTATAACTTGACATTCTGAGTTGTTTTCATGAAACCTGCGCTTCCCCTACAAGAGTTCAACCTACCATTATAGGAAAACGTGTTTTCGTGAAGAAATCATGACAAACTAACACAAAATGAAGATTTCATTATAACTTGACATTCTGAGTTGTTTTCATGAAACCTGCGCTTCCTCCTACAAGAGTTCAACCTACCATTATAGGAAAACGTGTTTTCGTGAAGAAATCATGACAAACTAACACAAAATGAAGATTTCATTATAACTTGACATTCTGAGTTGTTTTCATGAAACCTGCGCTTCGCCTATAAGAGTTCAACCTACCATTATAGGAAAACGTGTTTTCGTGAAGAAATCATGACAAACTAACACAAAATGAAGATTTCATTATAACTTGACATTCTGAGTTGTTTTCATGAAACCTGCGCTTCCCCTACAAGAGTTCAACCTACCATTATAGGAAAACGTGTTTTCGTGAAGAAATCATGACAAACTAACACAAAATGAAGATTTCATTATAACTTGACATTCTGAGTTGTTTTCATGAAACCTGCGCTTCCCCTATAAGAGTTCAACCTACCATTATAGGAAAAACGTGTTTTCGTGAAGAAATCATGACAAACTAACACAAAATGAAGATTTCATTATAACTTGACATTCTGAGTTGTTTTCATGAAACCTGCGCTTCCCCTACAAGAGTTCAACCTACCATTATAGGAAAACGTGTTTTCGTGAAGAAATCATGACAAACTAACACAAAATGAAGATTTCATTATAACTTGACATTCTGAGTTGTTTTCATGAAACCTGCGCTTCCCCTATAAGAGTTCAACCTACCATTATAGAAAAACGTGTTTTCGTGAAGAAATCATGACAAACTAACACAAAATGAAGATTTCATTATAACTTGACATTCTGAGTTGTTTTCATGAAACCTGCACTTCCCCTACAAGAGTTCAACTACCATTATAGGAAAACGTGTTTTCGTGAAGAAATCATGACAAACTAACACAAAATGAAGATTTCATTATAACTTGACATTCTGAGTTGTTTTCATGAAACCTGCGCTTCCCCTACAAGAGTTCAACCTACCATTATAGGAAAAACGTGTTTTCGTGAAGAAATCATGACAAACTAACACAAAATGAAGATTTCATTATAACTTGACATTCTGAGTTATTTTCATGAAACCTGCGCTTCCCCTATAAGAGTTCAACCTACCATTATAGGAAAAACGTGTTTTCGTGAAGAAATCATGACAAACTAACACAAAATGAAGATTTCATTATAACTTGACATTCTGAGTTGTTTTCATGAAACCTGCGCTTCCCCTATAAGAGTTCAACCTACCATTATAGGAAAACGTGTTTTCGTGAAGAAATCATGACAAACTAACACAAAATGAAGATTTCATTATAACTTGACATTCTGAGTTGTTTTCATGAAACCTGCGCTTCCCCTACAAGAGTTCAACCTACCATTATAGGAAAACGTGTTTTCGTGAAGAAATCATGACAAACTAACACAAAATGAAGATTTCATTATAACTTGACATTCTGAGTTGTTTTCATGAAACCTGCGCTTCCCCTATAAGAGTTCAACCTACCATTATAGGAAAACGTGTTTTCGTGAAGAAATCATGACAAACTAACACAAAATGAAGATTTCATTATAACTTGACATTCTGAGTTGTTTTCATGAAACCTGCGCTTCCCCTACAAGAGTTCAAACTACCATTATAGGAAAACGTGTTTTCGTGAAGAAATCATGACAAACTAACACAAAATGAAGATTTCATTATAACTTGACATTCTGATTTG
>NW_027326229.1:0-35972 GCF_048594095.1 Paramormyrops kingsleyae | reverse complement strand
ACGAAAACACGTTTTCCTATATTGGTAGGTTGAACTCTTATAGGGGAAGCGCAGGTTTCATGAAAACAACTCAGAATGTCAAGTTATAATGAAATCTTCATTTTGTGTTAGTTTGTCATGATTTCTTCACGAAAACACGTTTTCCTATAATGGTAGGTTGAACTCTTATAGGGGAAGCGCAGGTTTCATGAAAACAACTCAGAATGTCAAGTTATAATGAAATCTTCATTTTGTGTTAGTTTGTCATGATTTCTTCACGAAAACACGTTTTCCTATAATGGTAGGTTGAACTCTTGTAGGGGAAGCGCAGGTTTCATGAAAACAACTCAGAATGTCAAGTTATAATGAAATCTTCATTTTGTGTTAGTTTGTCATGATTTCTTCACGAAAACACGTTTTCCTATAATGGTAGGTTGAACTCTTGTAGGGGAAGCGCAGGTTTCATGAAAACAACTCAGAATGTCAAGTTATAATGAAATCTTCATTTTGTGTTAGTTTGTCATGATTTCTTCACGAAAACACGTTTTCCTATAATGGTAGGTTGAACTCTTGTAGGGGAAGCGCAGGTTTCATGAAAACAACTCAGAATGTCAAGTTATAATGAAATCTTCATTTTGTGTTAGTTTGTCATGATTTCTTCACGAAAACACGTTTTCCTATAATGGTAGGTTGAACTATTGTAGGGGAAGCGCAGGTTTCATGAAAACAACTCAGAATGTCAAGTTATAATGAAATCTTCATTTTGTGTTAGTTTGTCATGATTTCTTCAGAGAGATACGAAAACACGTTTTCCTATAATGGTAGGTTGAACTCTTGTAGGGGAAGCGCAGGTTTCATGAAAACAACTCAGAATGTCAAGTTATAATGAAATCTTCATTTTGTGTTAGTTTGTCATGATTTCTTCACGAAAACACGTTTTCCTATAATGGTAGGTTGAACTCTTGTAGGGGAAGCGCAGGTTTCATGAAAACAACTCAGAATGTCAAGTTATAATGAAATCTTCATTTTGTGTTAGTTTGTCATGATTTCTTCACGAAAACACGTTTTCCTATAATGGTAGGTTGAACTCTTGTAGGGGAAGCGCAGGTTTCATGAAAACAACTCAGAATGTCAAGTTATAATGAAATCTTCATTTTGTGTTAGTTTGTCATGATTTCTTCACGAAAACACGTTTTCCTATAATGTTAGGTCGAACTCTTGTAGGGGAAGCGCAGGTTTCATGAAAACAACTCAGAATGTCAAGTTATAATGAAATCTTCATTTTGTGTTAGTTTGTCATGATTTCTTCACGAAAACACGTTTTCCTATAATGGTAGGTTGAACTCTTGTAGGGGAAGCGCAGGTTTCATGAAAACAACTCAGAATGTCAAGTTATAATGAAATCTTCATTTTGTGTTAGTTTGTCATGATTTCTTCACGAAAACACGTTTTCCTATAATGGTAGGTTGAACTCTTGTAGGGGAAGCGCAGGTTTCATGAAAACAACTCAGAATGTCAAGTTATAATGAAATCTTCATTTTGTGTTAGTTTGTCATGATTTCTTCACGAAAACACGTTTTCCTATAATGGTAGGTTGAACTCTTGTAGGGGAAGCGCAGGTTTCATGAAAACAACTCAGAATGTCAAGTTATAATGAAATCTTCATTTTGTGTTAGTTTGTCATGATTTCTTCACGAAAACACGTTTTCCTATAATGGTAGGTTGAACTCTTATAGGGGAAGCGCAGGTTTCATGAAAACAACTCAGAATGTCAAGTTATAATGAAATCTTCATTTTGTGTTAGTTTGTCATGATTTCTTCACGAAAACACGTTTTCCTATAATGGTAGGTTGAACTCTTGCAGGGGAAGCGCAGGTTTCATGAAAACAACTCAGAATGTCAAGTTATAATGAAATCTTCATTTTGTGTTAGTTTGTCATGATTTCTTCACGAAAACACGTTTTCCTATAATGGTAGGTTGAACTCTTGTAGGGGAAGCGCAGGTTTCATGAAAACAACTCAGAATGTCAAGTTATAATGAAATCTTCATTTTGTGTTAGTTTGTCATGATTTCTTCACGAAAACACGTTTTCCTATAATGGTAGGTTGAACTCTTGTAGGGGAAGCGCAGGTTTCATGAAAACAACTCAGAATGTCAAGTTATAATGAAATCTTCATTTTGTGTTAGTTTGTCATGATTTCTTCACGAAAACACGTTTTCCTATAATGGTAGGTTGAACTCTTGTAGGGGAAGCGCAGGTTTCATGAAAACAACTCAGAATGTCAAGTTATAATGAAATCTTCATTTTGTGTTAGTTTGTCATGATTTCTTCACGAAAACACGTTTTCCTATAATGGTAGGTTGAACTCTTGTAGGGGAAGCGCAGGTTTCATGAAAACAACTCAGAATGTCAAGTTATAATGAAATCTTCATTTTGTGTTAGTTTGTCATGATTTCTTCACGAAAACACGTTTTCCTATAATGTTAGGTCGAACTCTTGTAGGGGAAGCGCAGGTTTCATGAAAACAACTCAGAATGTCAAGTTATAATGAAATCTTCATTTTGTGTTAGTTTGTCATGATTTCTTCACGAAAACACGTTTTCCTATAATGTTAGGTCGAACTCTTGTAGGGGAAGCGCAGGTTTCATGAAAACAACTCAGAATGTCAAGTTATAATGAAATCTTCATTTTGTGTTAGTTTGTCATGATTTCTTCACGAAAACACGTTTTCCTATAATGTTAGGTCGAACTCTTGTAGGGGAAGCGCAGGTTTCATGAAAACAACTCAGAATGTCAAGTTATAATGAAATCTTCATTTTGTGTTAGTTTGTCATGATTTCTTCACGAAAACACGTTTTCCTATAATGGTAGGTTGAACTCTTGTAGGGGAAGCGCAGGTTTCATGAAAACAACTCAGAATGTCAAGTTATAATGAAATCTTCATTTTGTGTTAGTTTGTCATGATTTCTTCACGAAAACACGTTTTCCTATAATGGTAGGTTGAACTCTTATAGGGGAAGCGCAGGTTTCATGAAAACAACTCAGAATGTCAAGTTATAATGAAATCTTCATTTTGTGTTAGTTTGTCATGATTTCTTCACGAAAACACGTTTTCCTATAATGGTAGGTTGAACTCTTATAGGGGAAGCGCAGGTTTCATGAAAACAACTCAGAATGTCAAGTTATAATGAAATCTTCATTTTGTGTTAGTTTGTCATGATTTCTTCACGAAAACACGTTTTCCTATAATGGTAGGTTGAACTCTTATAGGGGAAGCGCAGGTTTCATGAAAACAACTCAGAATGTCAAGTTATAATGAAATCTTCATTTTGTGTTAGTTTGTCATGATTTCTTCACGAAAACACGTTTTCCTATAATGGTAGGTTGAACTCTTATAGGGGAAGCGCAGGTTTCATGAAAACAACTCAGAATGTCAAGTTATAATGAAATCTTCATTTTGTGTTAGTTTGTCATGATTTCTTCACGAAAACACGTTTTCCTATAATGGTAGGTTGAACTCTTATAGGGGAAGCGCAGGTTTCATGAAAACAACTCAGAATGTCAAGTTATAATGAAATCTTCATTTTGTGTTAGTTTGTCATGATTTCTTCACGAAAACACGTTTTCCTATAATGGTAGGTTGAACTCTTGTAGGGGAAGCGCAGGTTTCATGAAAACAACTCAGAATGTCAAGTTATAATGAAATCTTCATTTTGTGTTAGTTTGTCATGATTTCTTCACGAAAACACGTTTTCCTATAATGGTAGGTTGAACTCTTGTAGGGGAAGCGCAGGTTTCATGAAAACAACTCAGAATGTCAAGTTATAATGAAATCTTCATTTTGTGTTAGTTTGTCATGATTTCTTCACGAAAACACGTTTTCCTATAATGGTAGGTTGAACTCTTGTAGGGGAAGCGCAGGTTTCATGAAAACAACTCAGAATGTCAAGTTATAATGAAATCTTCATTTTGTGTTAGTTTGTCATGATTTCTTCACGAAAACACGTTTTCCTATAATGGTAGGTTGAACTCTTGTAGGGGAAGCGCAGGTTTCATGAAAACAACTCAGAATGTCAAGTTATAATGAAATCTTCATTTTGTGTTAGTTTGTCATGATTTCTTCACGAAAACACGTTTTCCTATAATGGTAGGTTGAACTCTTGTAGGGGAAGCGCAGGTTTCATGAAAACAACTCAGAATGTCAAGTTATAATGAAATCTTCATTTTGTGTTAGTTTGTCATGATTTCTTCACGAAAACACGTTTTCCTATAATGTTAGGTCGAACTCTTGTAGGGGAAGCGCAGGTTTCATGAAAACAACTCAGAATGTCAAGTTATAATGAAATCTTCATTTTGTGTTAGTTTGTCATGATTTCTTCACGAAAACACGTTTTCCTATAATGTTAGGTCGAACTCTTGTAGGGGAAGCGCAGGTTTCATGAAAACAACTCAGAATGTCAAGTTATAATGAAATCTTCATTTTGTGTTAGTTTGTCATGATTTCTTCACGAAAACACGTTTTCCTATAATGGTAGGTTGAACTCTTGTAGGGGAAGCGCAGGTTTCATGAAAACAACTCAGAATGTCAAGTTATAATGAAATCTTCATTTTGTGTTAGTTTGTCATGATTTCTTCACGAAAACACGTTTTCCTATAATGGTAGGTTGAACTCTTATAGGGGAAGCGCAGGTTTCATGAAAACAACTCAGAATGTCAAGTTATAATGAAATCTTCATTTTGTGTTAGTTTGTCATGATTTCTTCACGAAAACACGTTTTCCTATAATGGTAGGTTGAACTCTTGTAGGGGAAGCGCAGGTTTCATGAAAACAACTCAGAATGTCAAGTTATAATGAAATCTTCATTTTGTGTTAGTTTGTCATGATTTCTTCACGAAAACACGTTTTCCTATAATGGTAGGTTGAACTCTTATAGGGGAAGCGCAGGTTTCATGAAAACAACTCAGAATGTCAAGTTATAATGAAATCTTCATTTTGTGTTAGTTTGTCATGATTTCTTCACGAAAACACGTTTTCCTATAATGGTAGGTTGAACTCTTATAGGGGAAGCGCAGGTTTCATGAAAACAACTCAGAATGTCAAGTTATAATGAAATCTTCATTTTGTGTTAGTTTGTCATGATTTCTTCACGAAAACACGTTTTTCTATAATGGTAGGTTGAACTCTTATAGGGGAAGCGCAGGTTTCATGAAAACAACTCAGAATGTCAAGTTATAATGAAATCTTCATTTTGTGTTAGTTTGTCATGATTTCTTCACGAAAACACGTTTTCCTATAATGGTAGGTTGAACTCTTGTAGGGGAAGCGCAGGTTTCATGAAAACAACTCAGAATGTCAAGTTATAATGAAATCTTCATTTTGTGTTAGTTTGTCATGATTTCTTCACGAAAACACGTTTTCCTATAATGGTAGGTCGAACTCTTGTAGGGGAAGCGCAGGTTTCATGAAAACAACTCAGAATGTCAAGTTATAATGAAATCTTCATTTTGTGTTAGTTTGTCATGATTTCTTCACGAAAACACGTTTTCCTATAATGGTAGGTTGAACTCTTGTAGGGGAAGCGCAGGTTTCATGAAAACAACTCAGAATGTCAAGTTATAATGAAATCTTCATTTTGTGTTAGTTTGTCATGATTTCTTCACGAAAACACGTTTTCCTATAATGGTAGGTCGAACTCTTGTAGGGGAAGCGCAGGTTTCATGAAAACAACTCAGAATGTCAAGTTATAATGAAATCTTCATTTTGTGTTAGTTTGTCATGATTTCTTCACGAAAACACGTTTTCCTATAATGGTAGGTCGAACTCTTGTAGGGGAAGCGCAGGTTTCATGAAAACAACTCAGAATGTCAAGTTATAATGAAATCTTCATTTTGTGTTAGTTTGTCATGATTTCTTCACGAAAACACGTTTTCCTATAATGGTAGGTCGAACTCTTGTAGGGGAAGCGCAGGTTTCATGAAAACAACTCAGAATGTCAAGTTATAATGAAATCTTCATTTTGTGTTAGTTTGTCATGATTTCTTCACGAAAACACGTTTTCCTATAATGTTAGGTCGAACTCTTGTAGGGGAAGCGCAGGTTTCATGAAAACAACTCAGAATGTCAAGTTATAATGAAATCTTCATTTTGTGTTAGTTTGTCATGATTTCTTCACGAAAACACGTTTTCCTATAATGGTAGGTTGAACTCTTGTAGGGGAAGCGCAGGTTTCATGAAAACAACTCAGAATGTCAAGTTATAATGAAATCTTCATTTTGTGTTAGTTTGTCATGATTTCTTCACGAAAACACGTTTTCCTATAATGGTAGGTTGAACTCTTATAGGGGAAGCGCAGGTTTCATGAAAACAACTCAGAATGTCAAGTTATAATGAAATCTTCATTTTGTGTTAGTTTGTCATGATTTCTTCACGAAAACACGTTTTCCTATAATGGTAGGTTGAACTCTTATAGGGGAAGCGCAGGTTTCATGAAAACAACTCAGAATGTCAAGTTATAATGAAATCTTCCTTTTGTGTTAGTTTGTCATGATTTCTTCACGAAAACACGTTTTCTATAATGGTAGGTTGAACTCTTATAGGGGAAGCGCAGGTTTCATGAAAACAACTCAGAATGTCAAGTTATAATGAAATCTTCATTTTGTGTTAGTTTGTCATGATTTCTTCACGAAAACACGTTTTCCTATAATGGTAGGTTGAACTCTTGTAGGGGAAGCGCAGGTTTCATGAAAACAACTCAGAATGTCAAGTTATAATGAAATCTTCATTTTGTGTTAGTTTGTCATGATTTCTTCACGAAAACACGTTTTCCTATAATGGTAGGTTGAACTCTTGTAGGGGAAGCGCAGGTTTCATGAAATAAACTCAGAATGTCAAGTTATAATGAAATCTTCATTTTCTGTTAGTTTGTCATGATTTCTTCACGAAAACACGTTTTCCTATAATGGTAGGTTGAACTCTTGTAGGGGAAGCGCAGGTTTCATGAAAACAACTCAGAATGTCAAGTTATAATGAAATCTTCATTTTGTGTTAGTTTGTCATGATTTCTTCACGAAAACACGTTTTCTATAATGGTAGGTTGAACTCTTATAGGGGAAGCGCAGGTTTCATGAAAACAACTCAGAATGTCAAGTTATAATGAAATCTTCATTTTGTGTTAGTTTGTCATGATTTCTTCACGAAAACACGTTTTCCAATAATGGTAGGTTGAACTCTTGTAGGGGAAGCGCAGGTTTCATGAAAACAACTCAGAATGTCAAGTTATAATGAAATCTTCATTTTGTGTTAGTTTGTCATGATTTCTTCACGAAAACACGTTTTCCTATAATGGTAGGTTGAACTCTTGTAGGGGAAGCGCAGGTTTCATGAAATAAACTCAGAATGTCAAGTTATAATGAAATCTTCATTTTGTGTTAGTTTGTCATGATTTCTTCACGAAAACACGTTTTCCTATAATGTTAGGTCGAACTCTTGTAGGGGAAGCGCAGGTTTCATGAAAACAACTCAGAATGTCAAGTTATAATGAAATCTTCATTTTGTGTTAGTTTGTCATGATTTCTTCACGAAAACACGTTTTCCTATAATGGTAGGTTGAACTCTTATAGGGGAAGCGCAGGTTTCATGAAAACAACTCAGAATGTCAAGTTATAATGAAATCTTCATTTTGTGTTAGTTTGTCATGATTTCTTCACGAAAACACGTTTTCCTATAATGGTAGGTTGAACTCTTGTAGGGGAAGCGCAGGTTTCATGAAATAAACTCAGAATGTCAAGTTATAATGAAATCTTCATTTTCTGTTAGTTTGTCATGATTTCTTCACGAAAACACGTTTTCCTATAATGGTAGGTTGAACTCTTGTAGGGGAAGCGCAGGTTTCATGAAAACAACTCAGAATGTCAAGTTATAATGAAATCTTCATTTTGTGTTAGTTTGTCATGATTTCTTCACGAAAACACGTTTTCCTATAATGGTAGGTTGAACTCTTATAGGGGAAGCGCAGGTTTCATGAAAACAACTCAGAATGTCAAGTTATAATGAAATCTTCATTTTGTGTTAGTTTGTCATGATTTCTTCACGAAAACACGTTTTCCTATAATGGTAGGTTGAACTCTTGTAGGGGAAGCGCAGGTTTCATGAAAACAACTCAGAATGTCAAGTTATAATGAAATCTTCATTTTGTGTTAGTTTGTCATGATTTCTTCACGAAAACACGTTTTCCTATAATGGTAGGTTGAACTCTTGTAGGGGAAGCGCAGGTTTCATGAAATAAACTCAGAATGTCAAGTTATAATGAAATCTTCATTTTGTGTTAGTTTGTCATGATTTCTTCACGAAAACACGTTTTCCTATAATGTTTGGTCGAACTCTTGTAGGGGAAGCGCAGGTTTCATGAAAACAACTCAGAATGTCAAGTTATAATGAAATCTTCATTTTGTGTTAGTTTGTCATGATTTCTTCACGAAAACACGTTTTCCTATAATGGTAGGTTGAACTCTTGTAGGGGAAGCGCAGGTTTCATGAAAACAACTCAGAATGTCAAGTTATAATGAAATCTTCATTTTGTGTTAGTTTGTCATGATTTCTTCACGAAAACACGTTTTCCTATAATGGTAGGTTGAACTCTTATAGGGGAAGCGCAGGTTTCATGAAAACAACTCAGAATGTCAAGTTATAATGAAATCTTCATTTTGTGTTAGTTTGTCATGATTTCTTCACGAAAACACGTTTTTCTATAATGGTAGGTTGAACTCTTATAGGGGAAGCGCAGGTTTCATGAAAACAACTCAGAATGTCAAGTTATAATGAAATCTTCATTTTGTGTTAGTTTGTCATGATTTCTTCACGAAAACACGTTTTCCTATAATGGTAGGTTGAACTCTTATAGGGGAAGCGCAGGTTTCATGAAAACAACTCAGAATGTCAAGTTATAATGAAATCTTCATTTTGTGTTAGTTTGTCATGATTTCTTCACGAAAACACGTTTTCCTATAATGGTAGGTTGAACTCTTGCAGGGGAAGCGCAGGTTTCATGAAAACAACTCAGAATGTCAAGTTATAATGAAATCTTCATTTTGTGTTAGTTTGTCATGATTTCTTCACGAAAACACGTTTTCCTATAATGGTAGGTTGAACTCTTGTAGGGGAAGCGCAGGTTTCATGAAATAAACTCAGAATGTCAAGTTATAATGAAATCTTCATTTTCTGTTAGTTTGTCATGATTTCTTCACGAAAACACGTTTTCCTATAATGGTAGGTCGAACTCTTGTAGGGGAAGCGCAGGTTTCATGAAAACAACTCAGAATGTCAAGTTATAATGAAATCTTCATTTTGTGTTAGTTTGTCATGATTTCTTCACGAAAACACGTTTTCCTATAATGTTAGGTCGAACTCTTGTAGGGGAAGCGCAGGTTTCATGAAAACAACTCAGAATGTCAAGTTATAATGAAATCTTCATTTTGTGTTAGTTTGTCATGATTTCTTCACGAAAACACGTTTTCCTATAATGGTAGGTTGAACTCTTGTAGGGGAAGCGCAGGTTTCATGAAAACAACTCAGAATGTCAAGTTATAATGAAATCTTCATTTTGTGTTAGTTTGTCATGATTTCTTCACGAAAACACGTTTTCCTATAATGGTAGGTTGAACTCTTATAGGGGAAGCGCAGGTTTCATGAAAACAACTCAGAATGTCAAGTTATAATGAAATCTTCATTTTGTGTTAGTTTGTCATGATTTCTTCACGAAAACACGTTTTCCTATAATGGTAGGTTGAACTCTTGTAGGGGAAGCGCAGGTTTCATGAAAACAACTCAGAATGTCAAGTTATAATGAAATCTTCATTTTGTGTTAGTTTGTCATGATTTCTTCACGAAAACACGTTTTCCTATAATGGTAGGTTGAACTCTTGTAGGGGAAGCGCAGGTTTCATGAAATAAACTCAGAATGTCAAGTTATAATGAAATCTTCATTTTCTGTTAGTTTGTCATGATTTCTTCACGAAAACACGTTTTCCTATAATGGTAGGTCGAACTCTTGTAGGGGAAGCGCAGGTTTCATGAAAACAACTCAGAATGTCAAGTTATAATGAAATCTTCATTTTGTGTTAGTTTGTCATGATTTCTTCACGAAAACACGTTTTCCTATAATGTTAGGTCGAACTCTTGTAGGGGAAGCGCAGGTTTCATGAAAACAACTCAGAATGTCAAGTTATAATGAAATCTTCATTTTGTGTTAGTTTGTCATGATTTCTTCACGAAAACACGTTTTCCTATAATGGTAGGTTGAACTCTTATAGGGGAAGCGCAGGTTTCATGAAAACAACTCAGAATGTCAAGTTATAATGAAATCTTCATTTTGTGTTAGTTTGTCATGATTTCTTCACGAAAACACGTTTTCCTATAATGGTAGGTCGAACTCTTGTAGGGAAGCGCAGGTTTCATGAAAACAACTCAGAATGTCAAGTTATAATGAAATCTTCATTTTGTGTTAGTTTGTCATGATTTCTTCACGAAAACACGTTTTCCTATAATGTTAGGTCGAACTCTTGTAGGGGAAGCGCAGGTTTCATGAAAACAACTCAGAATGTCAAGTTATAATGAAATCTTCATTTTGTGTTAGTTTGTCATGATTTCTTCACGAAAACACGTTTTCCTATAATGGTAGGTTGAACTCTTGTAGGGGAAGCGCAGGTTTCATGAAAACAACTCAGAATGTCAAGTTATAATGAAATCTTCATTTTGTGTTAGTTTGTCATGATTTCTTCACGAAAACACGTTTTCCTATAATGGTAGGTTGAACTCTTGTAGGGGAAGCGCAGGTTTCATGAAATAAACTCAGAATGTCAAGTTATAATGAAATCTTCATTTTCTGTTAGTTTGTCATGATTTCTTCACGAAAACACGTTTTCCTATAATGGTAGGTCGAACTCTTGTAGGGGAAGCGCAGGTTTCATGAAAACAACTCAGAATGTCAAGTTATAATGAAATCTTCATTTTGTGTTAGTTTGTCATGATTTCTTCACGAAAACACGTTTTCCTATAATGGTAGGTTGAACTCTTATAGGGGAAGCGCAGGTTTCATGAAAACAACTCAGAATGTCAAGTTATAATGAAATCTTCATTTTGTGTTAGTTTGTCATGATTTCTTCACGAAAACACGTTTTCCTATAATGGTAGGTTGAACTCTTATAGGGGAAGCGCAGGTTTCATGAAAACAACTCAGAATGTCAAGTTATAATGAAATCTTCCTTTTGTGTTAGTTTGTCATGATTTCTTCACGAAAACACGTTTTTCTATAATGGTAGGTTGAACTCTTATAGGGGAAGCGCAGGTTTCATGAAAACAACTCAGAATGTCAAGTTATAATGAAATCTTCATTTTGTGTTAGTTTGTCATGATTTCTTCACGAAAACACGTTTTCCTATAATGGTAGGTTGAACTCTTGTAGGGGAAGCGCAGGTTTCATGAAAACAACTCAGAATGTCAAGTTATAATGAAATCTTCATTTTGTGTTAGTTTGTCATGATTTCTTCACGAAAACACGTTTTCCTATAATGGTAGGTTGAACTCTTGTAGGGGAAGCGCAGGTTTCATGAAATAAACTCAGAATGTCAAGTTATAATGAAATCTTCATTTTGTGTTAGTTTGTCATGATTTCTTCACGAAAACACGTTTTCCTATAATGGTAGGTCGAACTCTTGTAGGGGAAGCGCAGGTTTCATGAAAACAACTCAGAATGTCAAGTTATAATGAAATCTTCATTTTGTGTTAGTTTGTCATGATTTCTTCACGAAAACACGTTTTCCTATAATGGTAGGTTGAACTCTTATAGGGGAAGCGCAGGTTTCATGAAAACAACTCAGAATGTCAAGTTATAATGAAATCTTCATTTTGTGTTAGTTTGTCATGATTTCTTCACGAAAACACGTTTTCCTATAATGGTAGGTCGAACTCTTGTAGGGGAAGCGCAGGTTTCATGAAAACAACTCAGAATGTCAAGTTATAATGAAATCTTCATTTTGTGTTAGTTTGTCATGATTTCTTCACGAAAACACGTTTTCCTATAATGGTAGGTTGAACTCTTGTAGGGGAAGCGCAGGTTTCATGAAATAAACTCAGAATGTCAAGTTATAATGAAATCTTCATTTTCTGTTAGTTTGTCATGATTTCTTCACGAAAACACGTTTTCCTATAATGTTAGGTCGAACTCTTGTAGGGGAAGCGCAGGTTTCATGAAAACAACTCAGAATGTCAAGTTATAATGAAATCTTCATTTTGTGTTAGTTTGTCATGATTTCTTCACGAAAACACGTTTTCCTATAATGTTAGGTCGAACTCTTGTAGGGGAAGCGCAGGTTTCATGAAAACAACTCAGAATGTCAAGTTATAATGAAATCTTCATTTTGTGTTAGTTTGTCATGATTTCTTCACGAAAACACGTTTTCCTATAATGGTAGGTTGAACTCTTATAGGGGAAGCGCAGGTTTCATGAAAACAACTCAGAATGTCAAGTTATAATGAAATCTTCATTTTCTGTTAGTTTGTCATGATTTCTTCACGAAAACACGTTTTCCTATAATGTTAGGTCGAACTCTTGTAGGGGAAGCGCAGGTTTCATGAAAACAACTCAGAATGTCAAGTTATAATGAAATCTTCATTTTGTGTTAGTTTGTCATGATTTCTTCACGAAAACACGTTTTCCTATAATGGTAGGTTGAACTCTTGTAGGGGAAGCGCAGGTTTCATGAAAACAACTCAGAATGTCAAGTTATAATGAAATCTTCATTTTGTGTTAGTTTGTCATGATTTCTTCACGAAAACACGTTTTCCTATAATGGTAGGTTGAACTCTTATAGGGGAAGCGCAGGTTTCATGAAAACAACTCAGAATGTCAAGTTATAATGAAATCTTCATTTTGTGTTAGTTTGTCATGATTTCTTCACGAAAACACGTTTTCCTATAATGGTAGGTTGAACTCTTATAGGGGAAGCGCAGGTTTCATGAAAACAACTCAGAATGTCAAGTTATAATGAAATCTTCATTTTGTGTTAGTTTGTCATGATTTCTTCACGAAAACACGTTTTCCTATAATGGTAGGTTGAACTCTTATAGGGGAAGCGCAGGTTTCATGAAAACAACTCAGAATGTCAAGTTATAATGAAATCTTCATTTTGTGTTAGTTTGTCATGATTTCTTCACGAAAACACGTTTTTCTATAATGGTAGGTTGAACTCTTATAGGGGAAGCGCAGGTTTCATGAAAACAACTCAGAATGTCAAGTTATAATGAAATCTTCCTTTTGTGTTAGTTTGTCATGATTTCTTCACGAAAACACGTTTTTCTATAATGGTAGGTTGAACTCTTATAGGGGAAGCGCAGGTTTCATGAAAACAACTCAGAATGTCAAGTTATAATGAAATCTTCATTTTGTGTTAGTTTGTCATGATTTCTTCACGAAAACACGTTTTCCTATAATGGTAGGTTGAACTCTTGTAGGGGAAGCGCAGGTTTCATGAAAACAACTCAGAATGTCAAGTTATAATGAAATCTTCATTTTGTGTTAGTTTGTCATGATTTCTTCACGAAAACACGTTTTCCTATAATGGTAGGTTGAACTCTTGTAGGGGAAGCGCAGGTTTCATGAAATAAACTCAGAATGTCAAGTTATAATGAAATCTTCATTTTGTGTTAGTTTGTCATGATTTCTTCACGAAAACACGTTTTCCTATAATGGTAGGTTGAACTCTTGTAGGGGAAGCGCAGGTTTCATGAAAACAACTCAGAATGTCAAGTTATAATGAAATCTTCATTTTGTGTTAGTTTGTCATGATTTCTTCACGAAAACACGTTTTCCTATAATGGTAGGTTGAACTCTTGTAGGGGAAGCGCAGGTTTCATGAAATAAACTCAGAATGTCAAGTTATAATGAAATCTTCATTTTGTGTTAGTTTGTCATGATTTCTTCACGAAAACACGTTTTCCTATAATGGTAGGTCGAACTCTTGTAGGGGAAGCGCAGGTTTCATGAAAACAACTCAGAATGTCAAGTTATAATGAAATCTTCATTTTGTGTTAGTTTGTCATGATTTCTTCACGAAAACACGTTTTCCTATAATGGTAGGTTGAACTCTTATAGGGGAAGCGCAGGTTTCATGAAAACAACTCAGAATGTCAAGTTATAATGAAATCTTCATTTTGTGTTAGTTTGTCATGATTTCTTCACGAAAACACGTTTTCCTATAATGGTAGGTCGAACTCTTGTAGGGGAAGCGCAGGTTTCATGAAAACAACTCAGAATGTCAAGTTATAATGAAATCTTCATTTTGTGTTAGTTTGTCATGATTTCTTCACGAAAACACGTTTTCCTATAATGGTAGGTTGAACTCTTGTAGGGGAAGCGCAGGTTTCATGAAATAAACTCAGAATGTCAAGTTATAATGAAATCTTCATTTTCTGTTAGTTTGTCATGATTTCTTCACGAAAACACGTTTTCCTATAATGTTAGGTCGAACTCTTGTAGGGGAAGCGCAGGTTTCATGAAAACAACTCAGAATGTCAAGTTATAATGAAATCTTCATTTTGTGTTAGTTTGTCATGATTTCTTCACGAAAACACGTTTTCCTATAATGTTAGGTCGAACTCTTGTAGGGGAAGCGCAGGTTTCATGAAAACAACTCAGAATGTCAAGTTATAATGAAATCTTCATTTTGTGTTAGTTTGTCATGATTTCTTCACGAAAACACGTTTTCCTATAATGGTAGGTTGAACTCTTATAGGGGAAGCGCAGGTTTCATGAAAACAACTCAGAATGTCAAGTTATAATGAAATCTTCATTTTCTGTTAGTTTGTCATGATTTCTTCACGAAAACACGTTTTCCTATAATGTTAGGTCGAACTCTTGTAGGGGAAGCGCAGGTTTCATGAAAACAACTCAGAATGTCAAGTTATAATGAAATCTTCATTTTGTGTTAGTTTGTCATGATTTCTTCACGAAAACACGTTTTCCTATAATGGTAGGTTGAACTCTTGTAGGGGAAGCGCAGGTTTCATGAAAACAACTCAGAATGTCAAGTTATAATGAAATCTTCATTTTGTGTTAGTTTGTCATGATTTCTTCACGAAAACACGTTTTCCTATAATGGTAGGTTGAACTCTTATAGGGGAAGCGCAGGTTTCATGAAAACAACTCAGAATGTCAAGTTATAATGAAATCTTCATTTTGTGTTAGTTTGTCATGATTTCTTCACGAAAACACGTTTTCCTATAATGGTAGGTTGAACTCTTATAGGGGAAGCGCAGGTTTCATGAAAACAACTCAGAATGTCAAGTTATAATGAAATCTTCATTTTGTGTTAGTTTGTCATGATTTCTTCACGAAAACACGTTTTCCTATAATGGTAGGTTGAACTCTTATAGGGGAAGCGCAGGTTTCATGAAAACAACTCAGAATGTCAAGTTATAATGAAATCTTCATTTTGTGTTAGTTTGTCATGATTTCTTCACGAAAACACGTTTTTCTATAATGGTAGGTTGAACTCTTATAGGGGAAGCGCAGGTTTCATGAAAACAACTCAGAATGTCAAGTTATAATGAAATCTTCCTTTTGTGTTAGTTTGTCATGATTTCTTCACGAAAACACGTTTTTCTATAATGGTAGGTTGAACTCTTATAGGGGAAGCGCAGGTTTCATGAAAACAACTCAGAATGTCAAGTTATAATGAAATCTTCATTTTGTGTTAGTTTGTCATGATTTCTTCACGAAAACACGTTTTCCTATAATGGTAGGTTGAACTCTTGTAGGGGAAGCGCAGGTTTCATGAAAACAACTCAGAATGTCAAGTTATAATGAAATCTTCATTTTGTGTTAGTTTGTCATGATTTCTTCACGAAAACACGTTTTCCTATAATGGTAGGTTGAACTCTTGTAGGGGAAGCGCAGGTTTCATGAAATAAACTCAGAATGTCAAGTTATAATGAAATCTTCATTTTGTGTTAGTTTGTCATGATTTCTTCACGAAAACACGTTTTCCTATAATGGTAGGTCGAACTCTTGTAGGGGAAGCGCAGGTTTCATGAAAACAACTCAGAATGTCAAGTTATAATGAAATCTTCATTTTGTGTTAGTTTGTCATGATTTCTTCACGAAAACACGTTTTCCTATAATGGTAGGTTGAACTCTTATAGGGGAAGCGCAGGTTTCATGAAAACAACTCAGAATGTCAAGTTATAATGAAATCTTCATTTTGTGTTAGTTTGTCATGATTTCTTCACGAAAACACGTTTTCCTATAATGGTAGGTCGAACTCTTGTAGGGGAAGCGCAGGTTTCATGAAAACAACTCAGAATGTCAAGTTATAATGAAATCTTCATTTTGTGTTAGTTTGTCATGATTTCTTCACGAAAACACGTTTTCCTATAATGGTAGGTTGAACTCTTGTAGGGGAAGCGCAGGTTTCATGAAATAAACTCAGAATGTCAAGTTATAATGAAATCTTCATTTTCTGTTAGTTTGTCATGATTTCTTCACGAAAACACGTTTTCCTATAATGTTAGGTCGAACTCTTGTAGGGGAAGCGCAGGTTTCATGAAAACAACTCAGAATGTCAAGTTATAATGAAATCTTCATTTTGTGTTAGTTTGTCATGATTTCTTCACGAAAACACGTTTTCCTATAATGTTAGGTCGAACTCTTGTAGGGGAAGCGCAGGTTTCATGAAAACAACTCAGAATGTCAAGTTATAATGAAATCTTCATTTTGTGTTAGTTTGTCATGATTTCTTCACGAAAACACGTTTTCCTATAATGGTAGGTTGAACTCTTATAGGGGAAGCGCAGGTTTCATGAAAACAACTCAGAATGTCAAGTTATAATGAAATCTTCATTTTCTGTTAGTTTGTCATGATTTCTTCACGAAAACACGTTTTCCTATAATGTTAGGTCGAACTCTTGTAGGGGAAGCGCAGGTTTCATGAAAACAACTCAGAATGTCAAGTTATAATGAAATCTTCATTTTGTGTTAGTTTGTCATGATTTCTTCACGAAAACACGTTTTCCTATAATGGTAGGTTGAACTCTTGTAGGGGAAGCGCAGGTTTCATGAAAACAACTCAGAATGTCAAGTTATAATGAAATCTTCATTTTGTGTTAGTTTGTCATGATTTCTTCACGAAAACACGTTTTCCTATAATGGTAGGTTGAACTCTTATAGGGGAAGCGCAGGTTTCATGAAAACAACTCAGAATGTCAAGTTATAATGAAATCTTCATTTTGTGTTAGTTTGTCATGATTTCTTCACGAAAACACGTTTTCCTATAATGGTAGGTTGAACTCTTATAGGGGAAGCGCAGGTTTCATGAAAACAACTCAGAATGTCAAGTTATAATGAAATCTTCATTTTGTGTTAGTTTGTCATGATTTCTTCACGAAAACACGTTTTTCTATAATGGTAGGTTGAACTCTTATAGGGGAAGCGCAGGTTTCATGAAAACAACTCAGAATGTCAAGTTATAATGAAATCTTCATTTTGTGTTAGTTTGTCATGATTTCTTCACGAAAACACGTTTTCCTATAATGGTAGGTTGAACTCTTGTAGGGGAAGCGCAGGTTTCATGAAAACAACTCAGAATGTCAAGTTATAATGAAATCTCCATTTTGTGTTAGTTTGTCATGATTTCTTCACGAAAACACGTTTTCCTATAATGGTAGGTTGAACTCTTGTAGGGGAAGCGCAGGTTTCATGAAATAAACTCAGAATGTCAAGTTATAATGAAATCTTCATTTTCTGTTAGTTTGTCATGATTTCTTCACGAAAACACGTTTTCCTATAATGGTAGGTTGAACTCTTGTAGGGGAAGCGCAGGTTTCATGAAAACAACTCAGAATGTCAAGTTATAATGAAATCTTCATTTTGTGTTAGTTTGTCATGATTTCTTCACGAAAACACGTTTTTCTATAATGGTAGGTTGAACTCTTATAGGGGAAGCGCAGGTTTCATGAAAACAACTCAGAATGTCAAGTTATAATGAAATCTTCATTTTGTGTTAGTTTGTCATGATTTCTTCACGAAAACACGTTTTCCAATAATGGTAGGTTGAACTCTTGTAGGGGAAGCGCAGGTTTCATGAAAACAACTCAGAATGTCAAGTTATAATGAAATCTTCATTTTGTGTTAGTTTGTCATGATTTCTTCACGAAAACACGTTTTCCTATAATGGTAGGTTGAACTCTTGTAGGGGAAGCGCAGGTTTCATGAAATAAACTCAGAATGTCAAGTTATAATGAAATCTTCATTTTGTGTTAGTTTGTCATGATTTCTTCACGAAAACACGTTTTCCTATAATGTTAGGTCGAACTCTTGTAGGGGAAGCGCAGGTTTCATGAAAACAACTCAGAATGTCAAGTTATAATGAAATCTTCATTTTGTGTTAGTTTGTCATGATTTCTTCACGAAAACACGTTTTCCTATAATGGTAGGTTGAACTCTTATAGGGGAAGCGCAGGTTTCATGAAAACAACTCAGAATGTCAAGTTATAATGAAATCTTCATTTTCTGTTAGTTTGTCATGATTTCTTCACGAAAACACGTTTTCCTATAATGTTAGGTCGAACTCTTGTAGGGGAAGCGCAGGTTTCATGAAAACAACTCAGAATGTCAAGTTATAATGAAATCTTCATTTTTTGTTAGTTTGTCATGATTTCTTCACGAAAACACGTTTTCCTATAATGGTAGGTTGAACTCTTGTAGGGGAAGCGCAGGTTTCATGAAAACAACTCAGAATGTCAAGTTATAATGAAATCTTCATTTTGTGTTAGTTTGTCATGATTTCTTCACGAAAACACGTTTTCCTATAATGGTAGGTTGAACTCTTATAGGGGAAGCGCAGGTTTCATGAAAACAACTCAGAATGTCAAGTTATAATGAAATCTTCATTTTGTGTTAGTTTGTCATGATTTCTTCACGAAAACACGTTTTCCTATAATGGTAGGTTGAACTCTTATAGGGGAAGCGCAGGTTTCATGAAAACAACTCAGAATGTCAAGTTATAATGAAATCTTCATTTTGTGTTAGTTTGTCATGATTTCTTCACGAAAACACGTTTTTCTATAATGGTAGGTTGAACTCTTATAGGGGAAGCGCAGGTTTCATGAAAACAACTCAGAATGTCAAGTTATAATGAAATCTTCATTTTGTGTTAGTTTGTCATGATTTCTTCACGAAAACACGTTTTCCTATAATGGTAGGTTGAACTCTTGTAGGGGAAGCGCAGGTTTCATGAAAACAACTCAGAATGTCAAGTTATAATGAAATCTTCATTTTGTGTTAGTTTGTCATGATTTCTTCACGAAAACACGTTTTCCTATAATGGTAGGTTGAACTCTTGTAGGGGAAGCGCAGGTTTCATGAAATAAACTCAGAATGTCAAGTTATAATGAAATCTTCATTTTCTGTTAGTTTGTCATGATTTCTTCACGAAAACACGTTTTCCTATAATGGTAGGTTGAACTCTTGTAGGGGAAGCGCAGGTTTCATGAAAACAACTCAGAATGTCAAGTTATAATGAAATCTTCATTTTGTGTTAGTTTGTCATGATTTCTTCACGAAAACACGTTTTTCTATAATGGTAGGTTGAACTCTTATAGGGGAAGCGCAGGTTTCATGAAAACAACTCAGAATGTCAAGTTATAATGAAATCTTCATTTTGTGTTAGTTTGTCATGATTTCTTCACGAAAACACGTTTTCCAATAATGGTAGGTTGAACTCTTGTAGGGGAAGCGCAGGTTTCATGAAAACAACTCAGAATGTCAAGTTATAATGAAATCTTCATTTTGTGTTAGTTTGTCATGATTTCTTCACGAAAACACGTTTTCCTATAATGGTAGGTTGAACTCTTGTAGGGGAAGCGCAGGTTTCATGAAATAAACTCAGAATGTCAAGTTATAATGAAATCTTCATTTTGTGTTAGTTTGTCATGATTTCTTCACGAAAACACGTTTTCCTATAATGTTAGGTCGAACTCTTGTAGGGGAAGCGCAGGTTTCATGAAAACAACTCAGAATGTCAAGTTATAATGAAATCTTCATTTTGTGTTAGTTTGTTATGATTTCTTCACGAAAACACGTTTTCCTATAATGGTAGGTCGAACTCTTGTAGGGGAAGCGCAGGTTTCATGAAATGAACTCAGAATGTCAAGTTATAATGAAATCTTCATTTTGTGTTAGTTTGTCATGATTTCTTCACGAAAACACGTTTTCCTATAATGGTAGGTTGAACTCTTGTAGGGGAAGCGCAGGTTTCATGAAAACAACTCAGAATGTCAAGTTATAATGAAATCTTCATTTTGTGTTAGTTTGTCATGATTTCTTCACGAAAACACGTTTTCCTATAATGGTAGGTCGAACTCTTGTAGGGGAAGCGCAGGTTTCATGAAAACAACTCAGAATGTCAAGTTATAATGAAATCTTCATTTTGTGTTAGTTTGTCATGATTTCTTCACGAAAACACGTTTTCCTATAATGGTAGGTCGAACTCTTGTAGGGGAAGCGCAGGTTTCATGAAAACAACTCAGAATGTCAAGTTATAATGAAATCTTCATTTTGTGTTAGTTTGTCATGATTTCTTCACGAAAACACGTTTTCCTATAATGTTAGGTCGAACTCTTGTAGGGGAAGCGCAGGTTTCATGAAAACAACTCAGAATGTCAAGTTATAATGAAATCTTCATTTTGTGTTAGTTTGTCATGATTTCTTCACGAAAACACGTTTTCCTATAATGGTAGGTTGAACTCTTGTAGGGGAAGCGCAGGTTTCATGAAAACAACTCAGAATGTCAAGTTATAATGAAATCTTCATTTTGTGTTAGTTTGTCATGATTTCTTCACGAAAACACGTTTTCCTATAATGGTAGGTCGAACTCTTGTAGGGGAAGCGCAGGTTTCATGAAAACAACTCAGAATGTCAAGTTATAATGAAATCTTCATTTTGTGTTAGTTTGTCATGATTTCTTCACGAAAACACGTTTTCCTATAATGGTAGGTCGAACTCTTGTAGGGGAAGCGCAGGTTTCATGAAAACAACTCAGAATGTCAAGTTATAATGAAATCTTCATTTTGTGTTAGTTTGTCATGATTTCTTCACGAAAACACGTTTTCCTATAATGTTAGGTCGAACTCTTGTAGGGGAAGCGCAGGTTTCATGAAAACAACTCAGAATGTCAAGTTATAATGAAATCTTCATTTTGTGTTAGTTTGTCATGATTTCTTCACGAAAACACGTTTTCCTATAATGGTAGGTTGAACTCTTGTAGGGGAAGCGCAGGTTTCATGAAAACAACTCAGAATGTCAAGTTATAATGAAATCTTCATTTTGTGTTAGTTTGTCATGATTTCTTCACGAAAACACGTTTTCCTATAATGGTAGGTTGAACTCTTATAGGGGAAGCGCAGGTTTCATGAAAACAACTCAGAATGTCAAGTTATAATGAAATCTTCATTTTGTGTTAGTTTGTCATGATTTCTTCACGAAAACACGTTTTCCTATAATGGTAGGTTGAACTCTTATAGGGGAAGCGCAGGTTTCATGAAAACAACTCAGAATGTCAAGTTATAATGAAATCTTCATTTTGTGTTAGTTTGTCATGATTTCTTCACGAAAACACGTTTTTCTATAATGGTAGGTTGAACTCTTATAGGGGAAGCGCAGGTTTCATGAAAACAACTCAGAATGTCAAGTTATAATGAAATCTTCATTTTGTGTTAGTTTGTCATGATTTCTTCACGAAAACACGTTTTCCTATAATGGTAGGTTGAACTCTTGTAGGGGAAGCGCAGGTTTCATGAAAACAACTCAGAATGTCAAGTTATAATGAAATCTTCATTTTGTGTTAGTTTGTCATGATTTCTTCACGAAAACACGTTTTCCTATAATGGTAGGTTGAACTCTTGTAGGGGAAGCGCAGGTTTCATGAAATAAACTCAGAATGTCAAGTTATAATGAAATCTTCATTTTCTGTTAGTTTGTCATGATTTCTTCACGAAAACACGTTTTCCTATAATGGTAGGTTGAACTCTTGTAGGGGAAGCGCAGGTTTCATGAAAACAACTCAGAATGTCAAGTTATAATGAAATCTTCATTTTGTGTTAGTTTGTCATGATTTCTTCACGAAAACACGTTTTTCTATAATGGTAGGTTGAACTCTTATAGGGGAAGCGCAGGTTTCATGAAAACAACTCAGAATGTCAAGTTATAATGAAATCTTCATTTTGTGTTAGTTTGTCATGATTTCTTCACGAAAACACGTTTTCCAATAATGGTAGGTTGAACTCTTGTAGGGGAAGCGCAGGTTTCATGAAAACAACTCAGAATGTCAAGTTATAATGAAATCTTCATTTTGTGTTAGTTTGTCATGATTTCTTCACGAAAACACGTTTTCCTATAATGGTAGGTTGAACTCTTGTAGGGGAAGCGCAGGTTTCATGAAATAAACTCAGAATGTCAAGTTATAATGAAATCTTCATTTTGTGTTAGTTTGTCATGATTTCTTCACGAAAACACGTTTTCCTATAATGTTAGGTCGAACTCTTGTAGGGGAAGCGCAGGTTTCATGAAAACAACTCAGAATGTCAAGTTATAATGAAATCTTCATTTTGTGTTAGTTTGTTATGATTTCTTCACGAAAACACGTTTTCCTATAATGGTAGGTCGAACTCTTGTAGGGGAAGCGCAGGTTTCATGAAATGAACTCAGAATGTCAAGTTATAATGAAATCTTCATTTTGTGTTAGTTTGTCATGATTTCTTCACGAAAACACGTTTTCCTATAATGGTAGGTTGAACTCTTGTAGGGGAAGCGCAGGTTTCATGAAAACAACTCAGAATGTCAAGTTATAATGAAATCTTCATTTTGTGTTAGTTTGTCATGATTTCTTCACGAAAACACGTTTTCCTATAATGGTAGGTTGAACTCTTGTAGGGGAAGCGCAGGTTTCATGAAAACAACTCAGAATGTCAAGTTATAATGAAATCTTCATTTTGTGTTAGTTTGTCATGATTTCTTCACGAAAACACGTTTTCCTATAATGGTAGGTCGAACTCTTGTAGGGGAAGCGCAGGTTTCATGAAAACAACTCAGAATGTCAAGTTATAATGAAATCTTCATTTTGTGTTAGTTTGTCATGATTTCTTCACGAAAACACGTTTTCCTATAATGGTAGGTCGAACTCTTGTAGGGGAAGCGCAGGTTTCATGAAAACAACTCAGAATGTCAAGTTATAATGAAATCTTCATTTTGTGTTAGTTTGTCATGATTTCTTCACGAAAACACGTTTTCCTATAATGGTAGGTCGAACTCTTGTAGGGGAAGCGCAGGTTTCATGAAAACAACTCAGAATGTCAAGTTATAATGAAATCTTCATTTTGTGTTAGTTTGTCATGATTTCTTCACGAAAACACGTTTTTCTATAATGGTAGGTCGAACTCTTATAGGGGAAGCGCAGGTTTCATGAAAACAACTCAGAATGTCAAGTTATAATGAAATCTTCATTTTGTGTTAGTTTGTCATGATTTCTTCACGAAAACACGTTTTCCTATAATGTTAGGTCGAACTCTTATAGGGGAAGCGCAGGTTTCATGAAAACAACTCAGAATGTCAAGTTATAATGAAATCTTCATTTTGTGTTAGTTTGTTATGATTTCTTCACGAAAACACGTTTTCCAATAATGGTAGGTCGAACTCTTATAGGGGAAGCGCAGGTTTCATGAAAACAACTCAGAATGTCAAGTTATAATGAAATCTTCATTTTGTGTTAGTTTGTTATGATTTCTTCACGAAAACACGTTTTCCTATAATGGTAGGTCGAACTCTTGTAGGGGAAGCGCAGGTTTCATGAAATGAACTCAGAATGTCAAGTTATAATGAAATCTTCATTTTGTGTTAGTTTGTCATGATTTCTTCACGAAAACACGTTTTCCTATAATGGTAGGTTGAACTCTTGTAGGGGAAGCGCAGGTTTCATGAAAACAACTCAGAATGTCAAGTTATAATGAAATCTTCATTTTGTGTTAGTTTGTCATGATTTCTTCACGAAAACACGTTTTCCTATAATGGTAGGTCGAACTCTTGTAGGGGAAGCGCAGGTTTCATGAAAACAACTCAGAATGTCAAGTTATAATGAAATCTTCATTTTGTGTTAGTTTGTCATGATTTCTTCACGAAAACACGTTTTCCTATAATGGTAGGTCGAACTCTTGTAGGGGAAGCGCAGGTTTCATGAAAACAACTCAGAATGTCAAGTTATAATGAAATCTTCATTTTGTGTTAGTTTGTCATGATTTCTTCACGAAAACACGTTTTCCTATAATGGTAGGTCGAACTCTTGTAGGGGAAGCGCAGGTTTCATGAAAACAACTCAGAATGTCAAGTTATAATGAAATCTTCATTTTGTGTTAGTTTGTCATGATTTCTTCACGAAAACACGTTTTCCTATAATGGTAGGTCGAACTCTTGTAGGGGAAGCGCAGGTTTCATGAAAACAACTCAGAATGTCAAGTTATAATGAAATCTTCATTTTGTGTTAGTTTGTCATGATTTCTTCACGAAAACACGTTTTTCTATAATGGTAGGTCGAACTCTTGTAGGGGAAGCGCAGGTTTCATGAAAACAACTCAGAATGTCAAGTTATAATGAAATCTTCATTTTGTGTTAGTTTGTCATGATTTCTTCACGAAAACACGTTTTCCTATAATGTTAGGTCGAACTCTTATAGGGGAAGCGCAGGTTTCATGAAAACAACTCAGAATGTCAAGTTATAATGAAATCTTCATTTTGTGTTAGTTTGTCATGATTTCTTCACGAAAACACGTTTTCCTATAATGGTAGGTTGAACTCTTGTAGGGGAAGCGCAGGTTTCATGAAAACAACTCAGAATGTCAAGTTATAATGAAATCTTCATTTTGTGTTAGTTTGTCATGATTTCTTCACGAAAACACGTTTTTCTATAATGGTAGGTTGAACTCTTATAGGGGAAGCGCAGGTTTCATGAAAACAACTCAGAATGTCAAGTTATAATGAAATCTTCATTTTGTGTTAGTTTGTCATGATTTCTTCACGAAAACACGTTTTCCAATAATGGTATGTTGAACTCTTGTAGGGGAAGCGCAGGTTTCATGAAAACAACTCAGAATGTCAAGTTATAATGAAATCTTCATTTTGTGTTAGTTTGTTATGATTTCTTCACGAAAACACGTTTTCCAATAATGGTAGGTTGAACTCTTATAGGGGAAGCGCAGGTTTCATGAAAACAACTCAGAATGTCAAGTTATAATGAAATCTTCATTTTGTGTTAGTTTGTCATGATTTCTTCACGAAAACACGTTTTCCAATAATGGTATGTTGAACTCTTGTAGGGGAAGCGCAGGTTTCATGAAAACAACTCAGAATGTCAAGTTATAATGAAATCTTCATTTTGTGTTAGTTTGTTTTGATTTCTTCACGAGAACACGTTTTCCAATAATGGTAGGTTAAACTCTTATAGGGGAAGCGCAGGTTTCATGAAAACAACTCAGAATGTCAAGTTATAATGAAATCTTCATTTTGTGTTAGTTTGTTATGATTTCTTCACGAAAACACGTTTTCCTATAATGGTAGGTCGAACTCTTGTAGGGGAAGCGCAGGTTTCATGAAATGAACTCAGAATGTCAAGTTATAATGAAATCTTCATTTTGTGTTAGTTTGTCATGATTTCTTCACGAAAACACGTTTTCCTATAATGGTAGGTCGAACTCTTGTAGGGGAAGCGCAGGTTTCATGAAAACAACTCAGAATGTCAAGTTATAATGAAATCTTCATTTTGTGTTAGTTTGTCATGATTTCTTCACGAAAACACGTTTTTCTATAATGGTAGGTTGAACTCTTATAGGGGAAGCGCAGGTTTCATGAAAACAACTCAGAATGTCAAGTTATAATGAAATCTTCATTTTGTGTTAGTTTGTCATGATTTCTTCACGAAAACACGTTTTCCAATAATGGTATGTTGAACTCTTGTAGGGGAAGCGCAGGTTTCATGAAAACAACTCAGAATGTCAAGTTATAATGAAATCTTCATTTTGTGTTAGTTTGTTATGATTTCTTCACGAAAACACGTTTTCCAATAATGGTAGGTTGAACTCTTATAGGGGAAGCGCAGGTTTCATGAAAACAACTCAGAATGTCAAGTTATAATGAAATCTTCATTTTGTGTTAGTTTGTCATGATTTCTTCACGAAAACACGTTTTCCAATAATGGTATGTTGAACTCTTGTAGGGGAAGCGCAGGTTTCATGAAAACAACTCAGAATGTCAAGTTATAATGAAATCTTCATTTTGTGTTAGTTTGTCATGATTTCTTCACGAAAACACGTTTTCCTATAATGGTAGGTCGAACTCTTGTAGGGGAAGCGCAGGTTTCATGAAAACAACTCAGAATGTCAAGTTATGATGAAATCTTCATTTTGTGTTAGTTTGTCATGATTTCTTCACGAAAACACGTTTTTCTATAATGGTAGGTCGAACTCTTATAGGGGAAGCGCAGGTTTCATGAAAACAACTCAGAATGTCAAGTTATAATGAAATCTTCATTTTGTGTTAGTTTGTCATGATTTCTTCACGAAAACACGTTTTCCTATAATGTTAGGTCGAACTCTTATAGGGGAAGCGCAGGTTTCATGAAAACAACTCAGAATGTCAAGTTATAATGAAATCTTCATTTTGTGTTAGTTTGTTATGATTTCTTCACGAAAACACGTTTTCCAATAATGGTAGGTTGAACTCTTATAGGGGAAGCGCAGGTTTCATGAAAACAACTCAGAATGTCAAGTTATAATGAAATCTTCATTTTGTGTTAGTTTGTCATGATTTCTTCACGAAAACACGTTTTTCTATAATGGTAGGTCGAACTCTTATAGGGGAAGCGCAGGTTTCATGAAAACAACTCAGAATGTCAAGTTATAATGAAATCTTCATTTTGTGTTAGTTTGTCATGATTTCTTCACGAAAACACGTTTTCCTATAATGTTAGGTCGAACTCTTATAGGGGAAGCGCAGGTTTCATGAAAACAACTCAGAATGTCAAGTTATAATGAAATCTTCATTTTGTGTTAGTTTGTCATGATTTCTTCACGAAAACACGTTTTCCTATAATGGTAGGTTGAACTCTTGTAGGGGAAGCGCAGGTTTCATGAAAACAACTCAGAATGTCAAGTTATAATGAAATCTTCATTTTGTGTTAGTTTGTCATGATTTCTTCACGAAAACACGTTTTTCTATAATGGTAGGTTGAACTCTTATAGGGGAAGCGCAGGTTTCATGAAAACAACTCAGAATGTCAAGTTATAATGAAATCTTCATTTTGTGTTAGTTTGTCATGATTTCTTCACGAAAACACATTTTCCAATAATGGTATGTTGAACTCTTGTAGGGGAAGCGCAGGTTTCATGAAAACAACTCAGAATGTCAAGTTATAATGAAATCTTCATTTTGTGTTAGTTTGTCATGATTTCTTCACGAAAACACGTTTTCCAATAATGGTATGTTGAACTCTTGTAGGGGAAGCGCAGGTTTCATGAAAACAACTCAGAATGTCAAGTTATAATGAAATCTTCATTTTGTGTTAGTTTGTTATGATTTCTTCACGAAAACACGTTTTCCAATAATGGTAGGTTAAACTCTTATAGGGGAAGCGCAGGTTTCATGAAAACAACTCAGAATGTCAAGTTATAATGAAATCATCATTTTGTGTTAGTTTGTTATGATTTCTTCACGAAAACACGTTTTCCTATAATGGTAGGTCGAACTCTTGTAGGGGAAGCGCAGGTTTCATGAAATGAACTCAGAATGTCAAGTTATAATGAAATCTTCATTTTGTGTTAGTTTGTCATGATTTCTTCACGAAAACACGTTTTCCTATAATGGTAGGTTGATCTCTTGTAGGGGAAGCGCAGGTTTCATGAAAACAACTCAGAATGTCAAGTTATAATGAAATCTTCATTTTGTGTTAGTTTGTCATGATTTCTTCACGAAAACATGTTTTCCTATAATGGTAGGTTGAACTCTTGTAGGGGAAGCGCAGGTTTCATGAAAACAACTCAGAATGTCAAGTTATAATGAAATCTTCATTTTGTGTTAGTTTGTCATGATTTCTTCACGAAAACACGTTTTCCTATAATGGTAGGTTGAACTCTTGTAGGGGAAGCGCAGGTTTCATGAAAACAACTCAGAATGTCAAGTTATAATGAAATCTTCATTTTGTGTTAGTTTGTCATGATTTCTTCACGAAAACACGTTTTCCAATAATGGTAGGTCGAACTCTTGTAGGGGAAGCGCAGGTTTCATGAAAACAACTCAGAATGTCAAGTTATAATGAAATCTTCATTTTGTGTTAGTTTGTCATGATTTCGTCACGAAAACACGTTTTCCTATAATGGTAGGTCGAACTCTTGTAGGGGAAGCGCAGGTTTCATGAAAACAACTCAGAATGTCAAGTTATAATGAAATCTTCATTTTGTGTTAGTTTGTCATGATTTCTTCACGAAAACACGTTTTCCTATAATGGTAGGTCGAACTCTTGTAGGGGAAGCGCAGGTTTCATGAAAACAACTCAGAATGTCAAGTTATAATGAAATCTTCATTTTGTGTTAGTTTGTCATGATTTCTTCACGAAAACACGTTTTTCTATAATGGTAGGTCGAACTCTTATAGGGGAAGCGCAGGTTTCATGAAAACAACTCAGAATGTCAAGTTATAATGAAATCTTCATTTTGTGTTAGTTTGTCATGATTTCTTCACGAAAACACGTTTTCCTATAATGTTAGGTCGAACTCTTATAGGGGAAGCGCAGGTTTCATGAAAACAACTCAGAATGTCAAGTTATAATGAAATCTTCATTTTGTGTTAGTTTGTTATGATTTCTTCACGAAAACACGTTTTCCAATAATGGTAGGTCGAACTCTTATAGGGGAAGCGCAGGTTTCATGAAAACAACTCAGAATGTCAAGTTATAATGAAATCTTCATTTTGTGTTAGTTTGTTATGATTTCTTCACGAAAACACGTTTTCCTATAATGGTAGGTCGAACTCTTGTAGGGGAAGCGCAGGTTTCATGAAATGAACTCAGAATGTCAAGTTATAATGAAATCTTCATTTTGTGTTAGTTTGTCATGATTTCTTCACGAAAACACGTTTTCCAATAATGGTATGTTGAACTCTTGTAGGGGAAGCGCAGGTTTCATGAAAACAACTCAGAATGTCAAGTTATAATGAAATCTTCATTTTGTGTTAGTTTGTTATGATTTCTTCACGAAAACACGTTTTCCAATAATGGTAGGTTGAACTCTTATAGGGGAAGCGCAGGTTTCATGAAAACAACTCAGAATGTCAAGTTATAATGAAATCTTCATTTTGTGTTAGTTTGTCATGATTTCTTCACGAAAACACGTTTTCCAATAATGGTATGTTGAACTCTTGTAGGGGAAGCGCAGGTTTCATGAAAACAACTCAGAATGTCAAGTTATAATGAAATCTTCATTTTGTGTTAGTTTGTTTTGATTTCTTCACGAGAACACGTTTTCCAATAATGGTAGGTTAAACTCTTATAGGGGAAGCGCAGGTTTCATGAAAACAACTCAGAATGTCAAGTTATAATGAAATCTTCATTTTGTGTTAGTTTGTTATGATTTCTTCACGAAAACACGTTTTCCTATAATGGTAGGTCGAACTCTTGTAGGGGAAGCGCAGGTTTCATGAAATGAACTCAGAATGTCAAGTTATAATGAAATCTTCATTTTGTGTTAGTTTGTCATGATTTCTTCACGAAAACACGTTTTCCTATAATGGTAGGTCGAACTCTTGTAGGGGAAGCGCAGGTTTCATGAAAACAACTCAGAATGTCAAGTTATAATGAAATCTTCATTTTGTGTTAGTTTGTCATGATTTCTTCACGAAAACACGTTTTTCTATAATGGTAGGTTGAACTCTTATAGGGGAAGCGCAGGTTTCATGAAAACAACTCAGAATGTCAAGTTATAATGAAATCTTCATTTTGTGTTAGTTTGTCATGATTTCTTCACGAAAACACGTTTTCCAATAATGGTATGTTGAACTCTTGTAGGGGAAGCGCAGGTTTCATGAAAACAACTCAGAATGTCAAGTTATAATGAAATCTTCATTTTGTGTTAGTTTGTTATGATTTCTTCACGAAAACACGTTTTCCTATAATGGTAGGTCGAACTCTTGTAGGGGAAGCGCAGGTTTCATGAAATGAACTCAGAATGTCAAGTTATAATGAAATCTTCATTTTGTGTTAGTTTGTCATGATTTCTTCACGAAAACACGTTTTCCTATAATGGTAGGTTGAACTCTTGTAGGGGAAGCGCAGGTTTCATGAAAACAACTCAGAATGTCAAGTTATAATGAAATCTTCATTTTGTGTTAGTTTGTCATGATTTCTTCACGAAAACACGTTTTCCTATAATGGTAGGTCGAACTCTTGTAGGGGAAGCGCAGGTTTCATGAAAACAACTCAGAATGTCAAGTTATAATGAAATCTTCATTTTGTGTTAGTTTGTCATGATTTCTTCACGAAAACACGTTTTCCTATAATGGTAGGTCGAACTCTTGTAGGGGAAGCGCAGGTTTCATGAAAACAACTCAGAATGTCAAGTTATAATGAAATCTTCATTTTGTGTTAGTTTGTCATGATTTCTTCACGAAAACACGTTTTCCTATAATGGTAGGTCGAACTCTTGTAGGGGAAGCGCAGGTTTCATGAAAACAACTCAGAATGTCAAGTTATAATGAAATCTTCATTTTGTGTTAGTTTGTCATGATTTCTTCACGAAAACACGTTTTCCTATAATGGTAGGTCGAACTCTTGTAGGGGAAGCGCAGGTTTCATGAAAACAACTCAGAATGTCAAGTTATGATGAAATCTTCATTTTGTGTTAGTTTGTCATGATTTCTTCACGAAAACACGTTTTTCTATAATGGTAGGTCGAACTCTTATAGGGGAAGCGCAGGTTTCATGAAAACAACTCAGAATGTCAAGTTATGATGAAATCTTCATTTTGTGTTAGTTTGTCATGATTTCTTCACGAAAACACGTTTTCCTATAATGTTAGGTCGAACTCTTATAGGGGAAGCGCAGGTTTCATGAAAACAACTCAGAATGTCAAGTTATAATGAAATCTTCATTTTGTGTTAGTTTGTTATGATTTCTTCACGAAAACACGTTTTCCAATAATGGTAGCTTGAACTCTTATAGGGGAAGCGCAGGTTTCATGAAAACAACTCAGAATGTCAAGTTATAATGAAATCTTCATTTTGTGTTAGTTTGTTATGATTTCTTCACGAAAACACGTTTTCCTATAATGGTAGGTCGAACTCTTGTAGGGGAAGCGCAGGTTTCATGAAATGAACTCAGAATGTCAAGTTATAATGAAATCTTCATTTTGTGTTAGTTTGTCATGATTTCTTCACGAAAACACGTTTTCCTATAATGGTAGGTTGAACTCTTGTAGGGGAAGCGCAGGTTTCATGAAAACAACTCAGAATGTCAAGTTATAATGAAATCTTCATTTTGTGTTAGTTTGTCATGATTTCTTCACGAAAACACGTTTTCCTATAATGGTAGGTCGAACTCTTGTAGGGGAAGCGCAGGTTTCATGAAAACAACTCAGAATGTCAAGTTATAATGAAATCTTCATTTTGTGTTAGTTTGTCATGATTTCTTCACGAAAACACGTTTTCCTATAATGGTAGGTCGAACTCTTGTAGGGGAAGCGCAGGTTTCATGAAAACAACTCAGAATGTCAAGTTATAATGAAATCTTCATTTTGTGTTAGTTTGTCATGATTTCTTCACGAAAACACGTTTTCCTATAATGGTAGGTCGAACTCTTGTAGGGGAAGCGCAGGTTTCATGAAAACAACTCAGAATGTCAAGTTATAATGAAATCTTCATTTTGTGTTAGTTTGTCATGATTTCTTCACGAAAACACGTTTTCCTATAATGGTAGGTCGAACTCTTGTAGGGGAAGCGCAGGTTTCATGAAAACAACTCAGAATGTCAAGTTATAATGAAATCTTCATTTTGTGTTAGTTTGTCATGATTTCTTCACGAAAACACGTTTTTCTATAATGGTAGGTTGAACTCTTATAGGGGAAGCGCAGGTTTCATGAAAACAACTCAGAATGTCAAGTTATAATGAAATCTTCATTTTGTGTTAGTTTGTCATGATTTCTTCACGAAAACACGTTTTCCAATAATGGTAGGTCGAACTCTTGTAGGGGAAGCGCAGGTTTCATGAAAACAACTCAGAATGTCAAGTTATAATGAAATCTTCATTTTGTGTTAGTTTGTCATGATTTCGTCACGAAAACACGTTTTCCTATAATGGTAGGTCGAACTCTTGTAGGGGAAGCGCAGGTTTCATGAAAACAACTCAGAATGTCAAGTTATAATGAAATCTTCATTTTGTGTTAGTTTGTCATGATTTCTTCACGAAAACACGTTTTCCTATAATGGTAGGTCGAACTCTTGTAGGGGAAGCGCAGGTTTCATGAAAACAACTCAGAATGTCAAGTTATAATGAAATCTTCATTTTGTGTTAGTTTGTCATGATTTCTTCACGAAAACACGTTTTCCTATAATGGTAGGTTGAACTCTTGTAGGGGAAGCGCAGGTTTCATGAAAACAACTCAGAATGTCAAGTTATAATGAAATCTTCATTTTGTGTTAGTTTGTCATGATTTCTTCACGAAAACACGTTTTCCTATAATGGTAGGTTGAACTCTTGTAGGGGAAGCGCAGGTTTCATGAAAACAACTCAGAATGTCAAGTTATAATGAAATCTTCATTTTGTGTTAGTTTGTCATGATTTCTTCACGAAAACACGTTTTCCTATAATGGTAGGTTGAACTCTTGTAGGGGAAGCGCAGGTTTCATGAAAACAACTCAGAATGTCAAGTTATAATGAAATCTTCATTTTGTGTTAGTTTGTCATGATTTCTTCACGAAAACACGTTTTCCTATAATGGTAGGTCGAACTCTTGTAGGGGAAGCGCAGGTTTCATGAAAACAACTCAGAATGTCAAGTTATAATGAAATCTTCATTTTGTGTTAGTTTGTCATGATTTCTTCACGAAAACACGTTTTCCTATAATGGTAGGTCGAACTCTTGTAGGGGAAGCGCAGGTTTCATGAAAACAACTCAGAATGTCAAGTTATAATGAAATCTTCATTTTGTGTTAGTTTGTCATGATTTCTTCACGAAAACACGTTTTCCTATAATGGTAGGTCGAACTCTTGTAGGGGAAGCGCAGGTTTCATGAAAACAACTCAGAATGTCAAGTTATAATGAAATCTTCATTTTGTGTTAGTTTGTCATGATTTCTTCACGAAAACACGTTTTTCTATAATGGTAGGTCGAACTCTTATAGGGGAAGCGCAGGTTTCATGAAAACAACTCAGAATGTCAAGTTATAATGAAATCTTCATTTTGTGTTAGTTTGTCATGATTTCTTCACGAAAACACGTTTTCCTATAATGTTAGGTCGAACTCTTATAGGGGAAGCGCAGGTTTCATGAAAACTACTCAGAATGTCAAGTTATAATGAAATCTTCATTTTGTGTTAGTTTGTCATGATTTCTTCACGAAAACACGTTTTCCTATAATGGTAGGTTGAACTCTTGTAGGGGAAGCGCAGGTTTCATGAAAACAACTCAGAATGTCAAGTTATAATGAAATCTTCATTTTGTGTTAGTTTGTCATGATTTCTTCACGAAAACACGTTTTTCTATAATGGTAGGTTGAACTCTTATAGGGGAAGCGCAGGTTTCATGAAAACAACTCAGAATGTCAAGTTATAATGAAATCTTCATTTTGTGTTAGTTTGTCATGATTTCTTCACGAAAACACGTTTTCCAATAATGGTATGTTGAACTCTTGTAGGGGAAGCGCAGGTTTCATGAAAACAACTCAGAATGTCAAGTTATAATGAAATCTTCATTTTGTGTTAGTTTGTTATGATTTCTTCACGAAAACACGTTTTCCAATAATGGTAGGTTGAACTCTTATAGGGGAAGCGCAGGTTTCATGAAAACAACTCAGAATGTCAAGTTATAATGAAATCTTCATTTTGTGTTAGTTTGTCATGATTTCTTCACGAAAACACGTTTTCCAATAATGGTATGTTGAACTCTTGTAGGGGAAGCGCAGGTTTCATGAAAACAACTCAGAATGTCAAGTTATAATGAAATCTTCATTTTGTGTTAGTTTGTCATGATTTCTTCACGAAAACACGTTTTCCTATAATGGTAGGTTGAACTCTTGTAGGGGAAGCGCAGGTTTCATGAAAACAACTCAGAATGTCAAGTTATAATGAAATCTTCATTTTGTGTTAGTTTGTCATGATTTCTTCACGAAAACACGTTTTCCTATAATGGTAGGTTGAACTCTTGTAGGGGAAGCGCAGGTTTCATGAAAACAACTCAGAATGTCAAGTTATAATGAAATCTTCATTTTGTGTTAGTTTGTCATGATTTCTTCACGAAAACACGTTTTCCAATAATGGTATGTTGAACTCTTGTAGGGGAAGCGCAGGTTTCATGAAAACAACTCAGAATGTCAAGTTATAATGAAATCTTCATTTTGTGTTAGTTTGTTATGATTTCTTCACGAAAACACGTTTTCCAATAATGGTAGGTTGAACTCTTATAGGGGAAGCGCAGGTTTCATGAAAACAACTCAGAATGTCAAGTTATAATGAAATCTTCATTTTGTGTTAGTTTGTCATGATTTCTTCACGAAAACACGTTTTCCAATAATGGTATGTTGAACTCTTGTAGGGGAAGCGCAGGTTTCATGAAAACAACTCAGAATGTCAAGTTATAATGAAATCTTCATTTTGTGTTAGTTTGTCATGATTTCTTCACGAAAACACGTTTTCCTATAATGGTAGGTTGAACTCTTGTAGGGGAAGCGCAGGTTTCATGAAAACAACTCAGAATGTCAAGTTATAATGAAATCTTCATTTTGTGTTAGTTTGTCATGATTTCTTCACGAAAACACGTTTTCCTATAATGGTAGGTTGAACTCTTGTAGGGGAAGCGCAGGTTTCATGAAAACAACTCAGAATGTCAAGTTATAATGAAATCTTCATTTTGTGTTAGTTTGTCATGATTTCTTCACGAAAACACGTTTTCCTATAATGGTAGGTCGAACTCTTGTAGGGGAAGCGCAGGTTTCATGAAAACAACTCAGAATGTCAAGTTATAATGAAATCTTCATTTTGTGTTAGTTTGTCATGATTTCTTCACGAAAACACGTTTTCCTATAATGGTAGGTCGAACTCTTGTAGGGGAAGCGCAGGTTTCATGAAAACAACTCAGAATGTCAAGTTATAATGAAATCTTCATTTTGTGTTAGTTTGTCATGATTTCTTCACGAAAACACGTTTTCCTATAATGGTAGGTGGAACTCTTGTAGGGGAAGCGCAGGTTTCATGAAAACAACTCAGAATGTCAAGTTATAATGAAATCTTCATTTTGTGTTAGTTTGTCATGATTTCTTCACGAAAACACGTTTTTCTATAATGGTAGGTCGAACTCTTATAGGGGAAGCGCAGGTTTCATGAAAACAACTCAGAATGTCAAGTTATAATGAAATCTTCATTTTGTGTTAGTTTGTCATGATTTCTTCACGAAAACACGTTTTCCAATAATGTTAGGTCGAACTCTTATAGGGGAAGCGCAGGTTTCATGAAAACAACTCAGAATGTCAAGTTATAATGAAATCTTCATTTTGTGTTAGTTTGTTATGATTTCTTCACGAAAACACGTTTTCCAATAATGGTAGGTTGAACTCTTATAGGGGAAGCGCAGGTTTCATGAAAACAACTCAGAATGTCAAGTTATAATGAAATCTTCATTTTGTGTTAGTTTGTTATGATTTCTT
>NW_027326228.1:0-36197 GCF_048594095.1 Paramormyrops kingsleyae | reverse complement strand
CAGAAGCGAAGAGAGCTAGAACGGTTAGAAACTGTAAAGAAAATTAATGCAGCCAAAGCACGACTGAAGGTGTATGAGCAAGAAAACAACTCAGATGAAGAAATCTCAGATCTCCTACATGACAATATTAAACAAAGAAAGGCTGCTCCTAAGCCAGGAAGTCTACTTGAACTTCAGCTCACTTCATCACAACCTACTGCAATACGGCAACAGTTTTCTGCTACTCAACATACCACAAGGTCGCAACTTACTGCCAATGGCGCTCAAGAAGATAGCACCATAGTATTGGCTAGAGCGTTAGCAGACTCCATTAACATAAGCCGTCTACCAGTACCAGAGCCTGCTGTTTTCAATGGAGACCCTCTCAGGTACAAAGATTGGAAAATGTCCTTTCAGACACTAATAGACAGGAAAAGCATTCCAGTGAATGAAAAGATTTACTATCTGCGCAGATATGTTGGTGGACCAGCAAGAAGAGCTGTCGAGAGTTACTTCTTACTGGGTACGAACGCAGCATACTATGCTGCATGGGACACTCTGGATGAAAGATATGGAAGTTCATTTGTGATCGCCAAGGCCTTTAGAGATAAGCTAACATCATGGCCAAAGATTGGAACAAAGGACAGTGCTGAGTTACGAGAATTCTCTGACTTTCTTAGAGGCTGTGAAGCTGCTATGCTACAAATAAAGAATCTTGAAGTGCTAAATGATTGCAGCGAAAATCAAAAAATACTAAGTAAGCTTCCTGATTGGCTCACGGCAAGATGGAATAGGAGGGTTATTGAGGTTGAAGAGCAGCATGGTTCCTTTCCAACATTTAGTAACTTTGTTGACTTCGTTACAAGAGAAGCCAAAATAGCGTGCAACCCAGTAACGTCACTCCATGCACTTAAGGGAAGTGACTTAGAGAAGGTTAAGCCAATAAAGATTCAAGGTGTTGGAACTAAAGTGCTGACAAGTGCTGCAGAAGAGAAACCAAATATAAGGAAATGCATCTTCTGTGAAAAATTATATCACAGCATTCACACATGTCGACAGTTCATGGACAAGTCACTAATGGAACGAGTCAAGTTCGTACAAATAAAGGGATTATGTTTTGGATGCCTTAACTCTGGACACCAATCAAAGAAATGTGGAAAAAGAAATGTTTGTGAAACATGCAAAGGAAACCATCCAACATGTTTACACGAGGAACGGGATGGAAAAATCAGCAAAAACATAAAGGACACAAAGGAAATCAAACAAGGTAAAGAAGCACCGAACGAGACAATATCCCACCGTATAGGCCAAAATAACGGCAATGACCTTACATCTACAATCAGTCCAGTTTGGTTGTCCACAACAAACAACCCAGAACACGAAATTCTGCTATATGCCCTTTTAGACAGTCAGAGTGACACCACATTCATTCTTCAAGAAAAGGCAGATGCTCTGGATGCTGACAAGAGACATGTACAGTTAAAGCTTTCTACACTGTCAACCAGAGAGGCAGTCATTCCCAGCGAAAGGTTGTCTGGGCTGCAAATCAGAGGCTTCTATTCCTCAAAGAGAATTCCTCTTCCTGTAACCTATACAAGAGAGTTTATTCCTGCTAATTTAAGTCACTCTACTCCTAAGACAGCAAGAGCATGGCCTCACTTAGAGCACCTTGCCGAAGAGATTGCCCCTCTTATAGAATGTGATGTTGGACTACTCATAGGTTACAACTGCTCACAAGCACTATTACCTAGAGAAATTGTGTCAGGAAAAGACAATGAGCCATTCGCACAAAAAACAGACTTGGGCTGGACAATAGTTGGTGGTGCTGACCCTTGTATTGACTATGGTGGTGCTATGGGAAGCAGCCACAGAATTATTGTCAAGGAAGTGTCACCCAGCCAGTCATCAGATCAGTTGTTAAATAAAGTCCATTACATTTGTCGCACTCAAGTCAAGGAAGTCATCACACCACCAGATGTGCTTAAAGTTCTTGAGTCTGATTTCAGTGAAAGAAAGATGAAGGATTATCACTTCTCCCAAGAGGATCAGCGCTTTATGTCTATAATGGAAGAAGGAGTAAAAATGAAAGCAGATGGACATTGTGAGCTACCTTTGCCATTTAAAGAGGACAGGCCTTTTCTGGGAAATAATAAGAACTGTGCAGAACACAGACTTCAATGTCTCAAGAAAAGACTTGAAAGGGACAAGCAATATCGTGATGACTATATAAAATTCATGAATGAGACAATAGAACGTAGAGATGCGGACAAGGTCCCACTTGAGGAACTGAACAGAAGTCCTGCTTGGTACATTCCACACCATGGGGTGTACCACCCCCAAAAACCTGGAAAAATAAGAGTGGTTTTTGATTGCTCAGCAAAATATAGAGGAGTGTCATTGAATGATCACCTGCTCACAGGGCCAGAGTTGACGAACACACTGATAGGTGTCTTGTGTCGATTTCGCAAGGGTCCAGTGGCAGTGATGTGCGACATAGAACGTATGTTTCACCAGTTTAGAGTCAGAGAGGAAGATCAGGACTACCTCCGTTTCCTGTGGTGGGACAATGGAGACTTTCACTTAAGTCCATCAGTCTACCGTATGAGAGTTCATTTGTTCGGGGCCTCATCTTCGCCAGCCTGTGCAAACTTTGGTCTTAAGTACATTGCGGCACAAGGTCAAGGCCAGTTTAGTGAAGCAACTATAAGATTCATCGAAAGAAACTTTTATGTGGATGATGGTCTTATCAGTTTCCTCTCAGAAGAAGAGGCTATTAGATTAGTCCATGAAGCGAAACACCTGTGCAGTACTGGAAAATTGCGACTGCACAAGTTTGTTTCCAATAGCCCACAAGTTCTTGACTCTCTTCCTAAAGAGGATTGTCTGGAAACAGTAAGAAACAAAGACTTAGTACTGGGCGAGCAACCTATTGAAAGAGCTCTAGGAGTTAATTGGAGGGTAGCTTCAGACCATCTCCAGCTTCGAGTAGTCGTGAGTGAGCGTCCACTTTCCAGACGAGGAGTGTTGTCAACTGTGGCCTCTGTCTACGACCCACTTGGCTTGGTGGCACCTTTTGTTCTGCTTGGCAAGCAAATACTACAGCGACTGTGTCGTGACAAGACAGACTGGGACGCACCACTTTCAAATGAGCTCCAATCACGGTGGGAATCCTGGCTTCTAGGTTTAAAGGATCTTGCTCATGTCAAGATTGATCGCTGCTATCTTCCAGCAGATTTTCAAGAAGTTCAGAGATATGAACTCCACCATTTTACAGACGCAAGTGTTGTAGGATATGGTGTCTGTACCTACCTAAGAGCAATCAGTAAAACAGGACGAATTCACTGTTCACTTGTTATTGCAAAGTCCAGGGTAGCACCCACTAAGGTAACTACTGTGCCAAGGCTGGAGTTGTCTGCAGCAGTAGTTGCTGTGCGCATAAGTAATATGCTCAAGGGAGAACTAGAGCTGGAAAATATGCAAGAGTTCTTCTGGACGGATTCGCAAGTCGTCTTAGGATACATAAACAATGATGCAAGGCGTTTTCATGTTTTCGTGGCGAACCGTATTCAGTACATCAAGGAAAGTACTACCCTAACACAATGGAGGTATGTTGCATCAGAAGACAACCCCGCCGACCATGCGTCTCGAGGACTCAAAGCTAAAGAGCTTATTGCTTCCAACTGGTTCAGTGGTCCGAGTTTTCTCTGGCGAGATTCACTTCCTTCTGTAGAGGTTAAGGTGGGAGAGCTTAATACAGAAGACCCAGAAGTACGCAAGAGTTTTGTAAGCCTCACCTTAACAACAGCGAATTCTCTGGCAGAACGTTTCCCGAAATTCTCCAGCTGGACAAAACTAGTTAAAGCTATTGCAAGACTTACCAGATTTGTAAAGGAGTTTAAGGGCTCAATAAAGAGAAACAACAAGGCTACAAGTCTGGAAGAAAGACAAGAAGCTGAACACACAGTTATTGCCATTGTTCAAGGGTTAGTCTTCTCCAAAGAAGTCAAAGAACTTCAGTCCCGAAAGGAGTTCATAACTAAAGACAAGACAAGCAGATTGTATCGACTCAATCCTTTCCTGGACCATAAGGGCATCCTCAGAGTAGGAGGTAGATTAGAGCATGCAACTCTGCATCCACATGTCAAGCATCCAGTTATACTACCAAAGACCAGCCATATCACCAAGTTACTGATTGATCATTATCATCAGCAAGTGAGACATCAAGGGCGTGGCATGACCATCAATGAACTGAGATCTAATGGCATATGGATTCTTGGCTGTAGTCAAGCAGTATCATCGTTTATCTACAACTGTGTCAGGTGCAGGAAATTCAGACGTCGAACAGAAGAACAATTGATGGCAAACCTGCCTAGTGAAAGAATGGAAACAACTCCTCCCTTTACATATTGTGGGATGGATTGTTTTGGCCCGTTCTATATTAAGGAGGGAAGAAAAGAACTGAAACGCTATGGACTGCTGTTCACATGTTTGTGCTCTCGTGCAATACACATAGAATCGCTTGATGATTTATCAACTGATGCATTCCTCAACTCACTTCGTGCTTTCATTGCTCTGCGTGGGAACGTCCGTCAATTGCAATCAGACCAAGGCACCAATTTTGTTGGAGCAAGACGTGAGTTTTTGGAAGCAGTAAAAGGAATGGACCAGAAATGCCTAAAACAACTAGGCTGTGAATTTGTCATGAACCCACCCTCTGCTAGTCATATGGGTGGAGCCTGGGAAAGGCAAATCCGAACCATCAGAAGTGTGTTGATATCTATCCTGGATCAGTCATCCAGGACACTTGACAGTTCATCCTTACGAACCTATTTGTATGAGGTGATGGCAGTCGTGAACAGCCGGCCTATAACAACACTCTTACTCAATGATCCTACTGGACCTCAGCCACTTACACCCAACCTTCTTTTGACAATGAAATCGTCGATAATACTGCCTCCACCAGGAAACTTTGTGAAGGAGGACCTCTACCTTAGGAAAAGATGGCGTAGGGTGCAGTACCTAGCTAACGAATTTTGGCAGAGATGGAAGAAAGAATATCTCTTAAGCCTACAGCAAAGACAAAAGTGGCATAAGATAAACAGAAACGCGAAGGTCAACGACATAGTAATCATTCAGGATGATACAACACCCAGAAACAGCTGGAAACTGGCAAAGGTTACTGCTGTGTACCCAAGTCAAGATGGATGCGTACGTAAAGTGCAATTACTAATCAGTGACTCAGCATTAGATGACAATGGAAAGAAACTAAGTAAACCAGTTAATCTAATAAGACCAATCCACAAGACTGTCACTTTACTGGAGGCTGATTAGCACAGTTTATAAGTTCATTTTGGAAATCACAAGTGATTGGTGGGAGTGTAGCTGCCATTAGATGCAACTCATTTATTTAATCCCTAATGTTAAAAGGTTCAGTAGAATAATCATTAGAATAAATAAGTAATATATTTTATTTTGATAATACATGTTAATTATTTTCATATTGTTCTACTAAATTTCATAAAAGGAGGTGGAACGTTTTTTCTTTCTCTTTTGTTTCGCTTGGGAATTGTTTAATTACGACAATCAAGAGTTTTCCGGGTCACTGCAGGCGATGTAGCCACACGAGGCGCTGCGTTAGTTACACATCATTAAGAGAGTTAAGTTAAAAGGTGTAAGAAGTAAGAAGAATTGAAGAAGCCATATCCAAGTTTAAGTTTATTCCTCTTGAGTCAGAGAGGCCAATGAGGTATGTGTTAACGTGTTTGTTGTATGTATTTTTCGTTTATTATGTGTACTTTAGAAGGGTTATTTAAGTTATTTCTTTCTTTCGTAGTTCTGACGGCATTGTTGGGACTTCAATGTAAAAGACGTTGTCCAAATAAATGTCAGTGAATCCAAGAACGACCTGAGCCTTTGTTTAACCTCGAGGGGAATAACAACGACATTAAATGTTGGGAATAGTTCTGTATTTCTATAATCTTCCAAGACAATAACAAAATGTCAAGAATGCACAACTAATTATTGTAGTTTTGAGAAAAACATTTATTTCCACTTGAAGAGCTTATCACATTGTGTTTGAATAAAAAAAAGTAATAATTGTTCAGTTGATTGCATTATATGTGTACTGTATCACATAACCTTTCTACAAAAATATTTACATTGTGTAGAACAGAAGATAAAAAAGGGAGACCTGTAATTATTTACTCTCTACATATATGTTGTAGGATCGCACATGCACATATCACAGGGCCTAAATTCCAGGTGGCCTGAGACAAGGCCGAGCCTGGTACGAGAGGCACCAAAGGGGGGTTAAACACATAAACACACACACACAGATAACAAGGGAGCCCAGCACTCCAACTTTTATTGCCCAAAGATTTAGGGACCTACAGACAAGCAGAGTGGACCTAATGGACAGGGGTCCCTCGACATGGCACACAACCCCCTCCACATACACTCTGCCTTACATATCACTCACCCAACAGACGGACACCCTAAAGGAAATTTCATTTAAGTTTGGCTTTTGTATACCCTGTATATTGATTTACTCACGACTACTGGTCTCAATATACAGATAGGTTATGTTTGTATGTGTCCTTAGACAATCTTAGTGTTTTGTGTGCCACCCTTATAACCATGTTCACGGAGTATCACCTATTTTACCCCTTTGCACTTGAACACATATAAATTTAAATAAATAGATAGGTATAGCTACCATTGTATATATGTTCTCATGGTATACCAGAAGAATCTGGAAAATTAGTGTAACCAATGTGTCCTAACTTTTAGAGAGTCTTCTTTGCTAAAACCTCCCCTTCTCTTCCAACATTCCTTTGTGGTCCTTATCTGATCTTGGTGGACCGTTACCAAGTTTCTGTGTTCTAACATACTATATTAAAAAGAACTGAATTAAGGTGTACATTATCCATTTTGGAGAAGATCAATTAGAATAAGCCACACCAACCAAGATATGTTGTGTCCACATGTGCAACTTATATTGATATTACCACAAACTAATGGCCACGCCTATCTATGGATAAGATGTGCTGTTTGTAATATGAATATTTGATGTAATGTCTGCACAAAGTGTAACATCTGTTGAGGTGCAACCCAAAACACCTGTATCCTATACTGATGTGAATCAGTCACATAGATAAAATAATTAATTGTTTAATCAATTAATACAGATGGTATGAGGTATGTACCTGTGAAGCTGGTATGGCATGTTTGGTGTCAAACTGATTGTTAATCACCCCTGATTCCAAATCTGGTCAGTGATTACCATAAAAGTGGATGTATCAAAAGTTATAACAGCTTAATGAAAATCATCAGTAAAGGGAGAATCAGTCGGGCCATAAATCCCAAAAGGACTGATACAGACCCCCTTCCGAAAGCTCGCCAAATGGATGGCCAGCCATTGGGCCAGGAGTCGAATTCCTGGTCATCCCTATTCATGAACTTTAGACCATAAAAATCTAGCACCTCAGAACAAAGGTGCACAGAGAATAACCGCCAGCCCGAAGAAGAACATCAGCCTGGGAGACAAGAAGCCCACAAGAAACCCTCCGGTGAAGGCCCAGCTGAACAGAGAACAGCACCCAAGACAAAGCTTCACCAGGAGAGAGAATCCAGAGGGGCTCCACTCCACTGCTCCAAACGCCGCGCCTTTCTGAGTGCCATCAGCTCAACAGCTCTGCCATCAATTGCCAAGACCCCCCCCCACCCACTCTTCAACCAAGTAAACCAACTTCCTTTCATTCTAACAACTTAAGCTGTTCTGTTTAACCTGCTATAAGACTTTAGGGTCGTGTTTCCACAAACTGTGCTTGCTTTGCAGAACAGTATTTCCCATTTAAGGTTACTCATCCGGTCATTGCATTTTCATAATTACATCGTTTGTTTTATTCCGTTATTTCGTGTTTGTTGTTTGTGTTAGGTGTAATGTCTGCCTTATGTTAGTTGTAGTGTTAGCTAGGAATAAATACATGTCTTTTACACAACTTCAGCCTCCGTCATTGAGTACTCACACTAAGTTTCTGCCTCTGTGCGATCTTGCTACAAGCTCTGAACCTCAAACTCGCCTGAAACATCGCGAGACTCTCTCTCATCGGCCGTGAGGGGAGCTTCGCTACCAATCGTTTACATTACCTGGTGATGCAGCTCTCTGGACGAGCCTTCTAACCCAGGTTACTAAGCGATACTGGTAATCAGTGAATCCCATTTGAGTCTCACATTAACAGACTCACAGGGATACCGCAATTGAGTTTGGAGGAGCCGACCATTCGGCATAACGATTGGTTAATAATCAGCATTAAATAATAATTAATTAAACTTTAATTAATTTCAAACATATTGGTGGAGATATTAAAATTACCTGAGCTAATAATTCCTACAATGTACATCAGATTTCTACCTTAAAATAATTACATTACAGTACACAATTTAATGTCCTGGGTAACGATCTTGATATCCCTGAGTCCACGCTTGTTTACAACATACACAATTATTCTGTATCACGCATAAGATCCTCTCTTAAGTTAACTAGAGCAGCACATATCCTCAGAATCTTGTCTATTTTAGGAGCCATGCTTATAGGAACAATTTGTGATAGTATTCTGTAGACTTTCAAACGTCTGATTGGTCTTTCAACATGGATTCTTACATTTGCAATCCGACGCGTGTATGTTACCTGTTCCTCAGTTAGCTGTCCACGTTTTTTTGTGAAATAGGGTATTACTAATCTAACTTTTCTCTCAAAGAGTAAGTCTTTTATTGTAAAACCTCTATCTGCCATGCCACTTCATCACCAGGTTTCAGGTATGTTAATATTCCACAGTCCATTGTGGTAAATTTGTCACTACATCGACCGCCATATGCCGCAGACGCAAACATGATTAGTCCACATGGTGCAACAGCAACCAAATATTTGACTGTGTTGTGTGAATAATAATGGCTGTATGATTCCCCTCTTGAGCCCAGATTTCTGGGTTTCTGTAAAAGGGTCTCACTGCAGTCTATAATGCATGTAGTATTCAGAAAGTTCTTCTTGAAGGCTGCAGGCATAGTTGCTTGAATAGTTTCTCTTGGCAGCCATGGAATTAATGGTCGGAGAACTTCCTACAGTTTGTCTAACCAGTGTGGGATAATCTTTCCAGCCATGCTCTGTGATATATGAAACTGGCGGCTCAGGTCACCTATTACACATTTACTCTTTAATTTCATAAGTGTCATGAGGACTTGATCTCGTACAGGCATTGTAAATTCATCGTTGTCATATCCTTCCAGTGTCGACACAAGAGTGTTAAATGTTTCTAAGGCTATTCCAGTGTACAGCAAAGTGTCTGCATCATTTTGAAGAATGAAATATGCAACTTCATCACACTGAGTCATCTTATCCTGCACATCTTTTCTGCGAGACCTATTGCAGTACTGATGATCTTGTTGTGAAGGGTCCTCCCACGGTGTGTGGACTGAGTGCAGATGTGGCTCAGGGAGTTGTGTGGAGATGCTGGCCTGGTCTAAGACGACTGACGACGACTGGTCTAAGACGCAGTCTGAATAACACAAAAATATGATCAGATGTACACTCAAATAAACTGTTAGCATAAGAGAAACTGTAAAGTGTCACTTAGCTTATTACATTTTTGAGGGAAATTTCTCATTCTACACTCTCTCACACACATGCTAAACACACATGGTTCCCCCGTTAAGAGGGTTGTGCGCCAGGATTGCTGGGATTGCTGCGAGAGAGTGGTGTTGAGCTGCAGCGATTGTTTGGGATTGTTTTTTGGAGTGTTTTGAACGTATATTTTGAGTGTTTCGTGTGCTTTACCTGTTTACGATTATTACCGACAGAGAGCTGCGGGTGTCGCGTGAGCGGCGTTTTCTGTCCACGTTTAACTCCGAAACAAACACCCGCGGGGCGATAATAACTAATAATATCTAACGTCGGTATCGCTACCCAGCGCCGGAAAAGGACAGTTGCTCCTCAGCTTTGCTCGGTCGCCAGTCGGGGCCGGGAGGACATTTTCCACTTTTTTCCCGCTCCGGCAGTAGCCTGCTGTGTGGGGGTTTTTGTGGTTTTTCGACCTCCCAAGAGCAACTTCGATTTCGCCTTGTTTTTAGTTCATACTTGGTTTAGGCAGAAGTTCATCTGGTAAGTAGTAGTAAATTTATCAGGTTTAAAATTTTAAATAAAAATAATAATGAAGTTCAGATTTAACACAACTAATAACTTATTTTAGGTACTCGGCACTTTGCTGCATTTATCGTTAAGCAAATTAATCTTTATAGTTAAATACACTGTATAAATTTACTGGGCTGGGAGTACGGGGTCATAGTGAGTTAGTCAATTATGGGGCCGGCTCAGTGTTGCGTTTGCAAGATGTTTGCCCTTCTGGACGTTAGTGTCCAGTCGGACTTCATCTGTGAGTGATGTAAGCTAGTGGACTCACTCATGGTCAAGGTTCGCGACCTTGAGGAGCAACCGGCTCTCATCCAATGCAACAGTGAGTTAGAGGAGCTAGTTAATACGCCGTTTAGGGAGATGGTGTGTACGCCACTAGCGGGGAGGAGGGAGAATGAAGAGCAGAGAGGTCGAGAGAGCTGGGTGACCATTGGTCGTAGATGCAGGAAAAGGCGTACACACGTTACAGAGGCGGCATCACCTGAGGTGTCTGTGTCTAACAGGTTTCAGGTGCTTCCAGCTTTAGAGCCGGAAGGGACTGGGGAGGCAGGTGGGCCCTTGGGCACTGAGGAGCCCCCTCCCCCCAGGAAGAGGGAGGTTGTGGTAGTAGGGGATTCAATTATTAGGGGAGTAGACAGTTATGTGTGCACCTGTGATAAAGGGTCCCGTACGGTGTCTTGCCTGCCTGGTGCCCAGGTAGGAGACCTTCCAGATCGTGTGGACAAGCTTTTGCCCCAGCTGGGGTGGATCCAGTTGTCGTGGTGTATGTTGGCACCAACGACATAGGCAACGGTAGAAGGGCTGTTCTGCAGGATAAATTTATAGAAGTCGCCAATAAGCTTAGAAGCAGAACGTCCATGGTGGTATTCTCTGAAATACTCCCCGTGCCACGCGCAAGTCAGGCTAAGTTAGCAGAGATAAGGAGATTAAATGCGTAGCTAAAAGGATAGTGTAGGAAAGAGGGGTTTAGGTTTATGGGGCACTGGAGGACCTTCTGGAACAGGTGGGACCTGTTCAAGCCGGATGGGTTGCATCTGAACCGGAGGGGAACCAGTGTACTGGGAAGGCGTATTTGTAGAGTAGTTGAGGAATGTTTAAACTAGGGACTGGGGGGACAGGGAGGTTAGTTAAGTATGTAACTGGGGGGAAACGGAAAGCCCCAAAAAATCATATAAGTGGGCACCGAAATAGACCTACCCTTTGTTGTCTGTATTTAAACGCCAGGAGTATTAGGAATAAATTTCATGATTTAGAGGCTCTTATCTCATCGGACTCTTATAATATTATAGCAATAACTGAAACGTGGTTGAGAGAAAAGGATGGACAAGAATATAATATGGATGGTTACACGTTGTTCCGTAAAGACCGTATAGGTAAGAAGGGAGGTGGTGTTGCAGTATATGTAAAGGAAAACTTGCAGGCAAGGGAGCTTACTGATATAAGTAAAAGTACGGAAGCTATATGGGTAAAATTAGATGCTAATAACACAAATAGCCTAATTGTCGGTGTTTGTTACAGAGCACCTAATGTAGCTGCCGAGGAAAGCAGATTGTTATACAGTGATATTAGGATTATGAGCAATAAAAATCATGTGGTAGTTATGGGTGATTTAAATCTACCGGGGATGCAGTGGGACATTGTTGCTGGCTCTTCTGAAAATGAACTGGAGATGGTGGAATTAGTACAGGATTGTTTTTTTACTCAGTTTGTTAACACCCCTACCAGGGGAGATGCCATTCTTGATCTTGTTTTCTCTAATAACCAGGACAGGATTGGTAAATTAGACGTTTTAGAACCACTTGACAGTAGCGATCATAACATGGTTAAATTTGAGGTTAAGTTTAGTGCCCGAAGAGCAAAGTCCAAATCAAAAATATATAATGTTAGGAAGGCTAACTTCAATTGTATGAGATTAAAACTAGAAACTGTGAACTAGATAGAGTTAAAAAACAAAACTGTTGAAGAGGCATGGGAATTTTTTAAAAGCACATTATTGCAAGTGCAAGAGGACTTCATACCTGTTTCCAGCAAGAATAAATCTAGGAAATTGCAACCTAGGTGGGTTACTAGGGAAATAAAGTATAAAGTAAGGAGGAAAAGAGCTTTGTTCCAGAAATGGAAAATAACTGATGATGACAAAATAAAGTAAGAGTATCTAAATCTTTTTTTTTTTTTTTTTCTTTCTTATTGCCAGCACCACCCCCCCTCTTCGGAGGACAACTTTATTTTACATTACATTCAAGAGCAAAGAGTGTGGCCGCTCCAAACTCCCCAGTACCGTGGAAAAAGGAAAAAAAAGAAAAACAGGGGGGGATATAGAAACAACAAGTGTAACAATAACAGACATCAATCAACATGGGGAGAGGGGGAGAGAGAAAAAAAAAAAAAAAGGTATACAGAAATAATAACACTAATAATGTAGGTGGGATGGAAAAAAATTAAGTATAGAGGAATACAGAATACAAACAACCATAAGAAACATAACACTCATCAAACAACAAGAATTATAACAACATCAGTGATACTAATAATAATTACTAAAAATCGGTATTATATATATGTAGCATACACACACGTGATCGTACCCTTATATATGTATATTTCAATTCCTAAATCTCTAACATACCCTAAAAAGTAATAATAATAATGATATTGATCGCTCAACCATTCTTGTATGTATGTGCAAGTGTAGGTTTGTCTTGATTTGTCATTGGATGAGCTGGCATATGATGCCGTCAGGGGAGGTGGCAGCACCCCCTACCTCCCCCACCCCGGCCCATTGCGAAGGCAGGAGAACCAGGCAACCGAGGCCACCCTGCCGGCCCCCCGGCACAAGGGCCCACAGCCTCGCATCCCCGAGACAACCATCCCGCCCAACCCGAGAGGGAGCCCGCGAGGGACCCCCCACCGAGGCAGGCGGGTCCGGGACCAACCCCCCGGCGGACGGCCCCCCACACACCGGAGGAGCCCCAGCCCCCCCAGCCCGTCCCCCGGTAGGACGGGCCGCCGCCCACTGCAGCGACCCGGCACGCCTCCCCCCCAACACTGCAGGATGATCCAAGGGGGGCCCATACAAAGAGCCCCCCCCCCACCCGGGAGCGGACCCGCGGCGACCGGGGAGCGGCAGACCCCCCGCCCAGCCCAGACCGAACCCCCCAATCCGCCTAGCAGGGCCCAGAGTGTCCCAAGATTCCCCGGACTGCCCGCCAGGGCCCCACCACGGCGCAACAGAGCCAAGCTCCACCCGGCCCTCGGCCCAAGAGAGGAGGCCGCCCACACCTGCCAGGGCTGCCCGAACCCCCCCATGATGGGTCTTCCACCCGGCGGGCCACCCCACCCGCGCAGGGCCAGAGACAGAGAGTTAGGGGGGGCCCCTCGGCCCCCATCCCCTCCCCGACCCATGTTGGTGTGAAGTGTGCATGTACATGTGTGAGAGAGTTGTGTGTTTATGTCTACAATGCATTAAAATTAGTGGGTGCAGTTCGGGTATGAGGGCCCCACCACTGGCAGATGGCAGAGTCCCCCATCCCCCTCCCCGCACCCCCAAGGCCCTAATGTAATATGGACTGAGTATATGACTAAGGTGCAAAAAGTGGGCGAGCAGTTGAGGCATGGGCACCCCACCGCTGGCAGATGGCAGAGCCCCACCTGCCTCAACCCACCTCCTCAGCCCTAGTGTCATGTGGTGTCTAACATGCAAGTAAAAATTGCGGGGCAGTGTCTCGGCGCACCTCCCCACCGCCCCTCAAGGCCCTAGTGTTGTGTGAAATGTGGTGTTGGGCCCAGGGGAGCAATAAGGGCGTGCCAGGAGTGGGCCCCCCCCAGCACAAGATGGACACAAGCTTATGCCTTAAAGTCAAAGACCGCAAAGGAAGTGACAGAGTGCATACTAAAATTTGTTTACCAATTTGAAGTGCCCAAACGCATCCTCACAGACCAGGGCAAAGAGTTTGTCAACACTGTAAGTATTTTTTTTTTTTAATACAGTACATTTTGAAATGTTATTGTATTTTACAAATGTGCCGAATATGTAAGCATTGTCATGTATTTGCTATTCAGCAGAGGTATGAACATTCAGCAGTGGTATGAACTTATATATGTTTATACAGCGTCAATTCAGGCACAAATGAGGAAGAGGTTTTCTTACATCCCTGTAGATAAACACAGAGGTATGCCAAGCCTTGGGAATCAAGAGGAGCCTTTGTGCCCCATACCACCCCCAAACAAATGGGCTGGTTGAGAGGTGTAATGGTACCATACAGAGGTAAAATATGATTATATGAATCTTTTCACCATTACTTTTCTAGTCTTACACTTACACTTGTTTCACTGGGCTTTTGATTGTTGGCCTGATTCCAGTCCCCTGTTTCCAGTCTTCACACACCACTACATAAGCCAAACCAGCTTACTCACTCATTGTACCTTCCATGTATTCACTGAGCCTTCATATCTAACATTATATTCTTGTTTGTGTTTGTGAAGCTCCCCCATTGATTTCTTTGTTTATTAAAGTTTTATTCAGATCACTGTATAAGGGTGACTGCAAAAACAATGTAACTGTTACAATCCTATGGAGAATATGGAATTCAAACCAAAAAGTTATGGATATATCTATTTCATTTGTAGGGCTCTTGCCAAGCTGGTGGACGATAAGCCCAACACCTGGGACAGATATCTAGATGCAGTGATGTTTGGTCTTCGCACCAAAAAGCAACTGACAACATGCTTCTCACCATATTTCCTGATGTTTGGTAGAGAAGCACGCTACCCATTTGAAGTGCCTGAACAGTATCAGGTTAGACAGGTTTTTAATATAAATGTTAATGCATATATTCTTTGACTACTGAAGACAAGTTAAATAATATCTTAAAAACGTTATTTAATTTTCTACAGATTGATCACTCCATTGAGGACAAATATTTAGAAGAGGAGGTCACCTTTGACATTGAGAGGCAGGAAAAACTCCTCAAAATAGTACAGGACAATGTTGAAAGGGTGCAGGAGAAGACCAGAAGGCACCTGCGATCAAAGACATTTGGCCAAAGGCTTCAGGTTGGTGACATGGTGTGGAGGAAGAATGTTCGCAGTCAGCAACGGAAGGGAGGAAAATTGGAGCCGGAGTTCTTGGGGCCTTTCACAGTGACAAGAATAGAGGGGAAAAGTGTTGACCTTGTAGATGGTTTTGGGAAAGCCAACTTAAGGGTTAACATTGACCACTTAAAGCTGCACACTGAAGAGGTCCCTAGAATTCCCAGCAAATTAAAAGAGAAGGCTAAAGCCAGAGTGCCCACCTCCCCTCCCAGATAGCAAAATCTTTCTGGCCCGGATGTGGCCCACATCACGCATGATCATCTGGCCCACATACCGCATGGAATGACGGCGATTGAGCGGACCGCTCTCGGTTGCCGCATCAGGTTAACATCTGGGCCAGAGTTGGGCCTTATGTTAGCCACAAGTGGCCAGGCTCTGTCTGAGATCTGGCCCGGATCTGGCCCACATACTGCATGGAATGACAGCGATTGAGCGGATCGCTCCCCACACATAGCAAAATTGATATGGCCCGGATCTGGCCCACACTATGTGCTTACACCCGGCCCACATACCGCAATGAATGACGGCCCCTTGATGGCCCAGATCTGGTTTGCCAGAGGTGGCCCACACATGGGCCAGCACAAAGCCAGATGTAGACATGTTGGTGGCCCTGTTCTGGCCCAGAACAGTTTCAGCTCGGGCACCAAATGTCAGCCTATGTGTACCTTAATCAAGTCATGTAATACCTACTTAATATTAATTTAATATTCATTGAAATATTAAGTTACCTCATCATTCAAATAAAGTTGATCTACCTTAATTTTTTTGTTTTCTACTCAGAAATGCCCATGCAAATAGTTAAAACACTTTCTTTAGTATTAGTACCTTGTTTTACTTATGTCAGGGGAAATAAAAGGCAACCGCATTTCACAATTCAACATTATAATAAATGTTAAATAATAATAAAAATCATCACTTCATTAATCCCCATGGGGAAATTGCCTTTTATGTCTCCCTCAACTTGCTCTTTGTAAGTAAGTTGTCTGTGAAGGACAGTCACTCATGACTGTCCCCAGGGAGCTGGGGGTTAAGGGCCTTGCTCAAGGACCCACAGAGGCTGGGTCTAAACTGGTGACCTTGTGATTCCAGGCACACAGGATTAGCCCACTGAGCCACACAGAACACATGATCCCAGTTGTTTGAGTACAAGAATTTTTATAAATAAATTACAAATATCAACACTAAACACAAAAAAGCATACAATAGGTATTTTAGACATCCAGAAATTGTGCAAATGTTGCTAAACCAGTCAAGTAGAAAACAATTTGAACAGTGGAATGTAATCGATTGCATTATATGTGTGTATGATCAGCAAGGTTTAAATATGAGTACAGTCAATCTCTTTCAATACATCTATATTGTACAGCACAATACTATATACAGTACTATACACTATATACAATATCTATACAGTATCTAAGAAGTACTGCATTTGTAAAATGCAACTAGAAAACCCCTTGTCTCATGCTGTCTTGCCATGCTTCCTCGAAGATAATACTTGTCAAATTGGAACATGTGTCTTCTGTTCAAGTAATTTAGCTGTGGAGCTTAATGAAAAATGGTGGGACCACAATTCGCATCAGTTAGCATAGCACCACGCTAGCAGACCGTAGCTGCTCTGGGTAAAATTGTTCTAAAACATATTACACAGCAAATGTGCCAGTGAAAAATTAACACTGCATGGTGTTTAATGGGCCCACATCATTCAATGTTACCTATAATACTTTACAGTGTGCAGTGAGTGTTGTTTTTACAGTGTTAATATTTATTAACTCATATAGTGTTCAATTGACAACCTAGACTGTTAAGTCACCAGCTCCACATATCAGCCCCATTTTAATATGTACACAAGAAGTCATAAGGATCAGAAGAGCCACCCCAGATTTACCCACCATCATGAGAAAGACTCTGACCAAAAAGGACCTTACAGCTTTTTCTCATTTTGTGTTGAAGTGTTGTTGACTCAGTTCTGACTGATCCTGAAGATTAAAGCACTGCGGTCCTGGTGGTTTTATAGTATGTTGGTGTCAGGTCAAAGGAAACATTTTTGGAGACTTACAGGACATGTCTCTAGAGGGGTATATATTTTAATAGGATGGGGGTGCATTTGATTTCCAGTCCTGTCCTTGGATGATTAATATATGCGGGAAGGTGTTAGGACAGTTATGATACCCTTTTCTTTGCAGCTCCTGGTTCCACCCACTCCACTGTAGACCAATGGTGCTGGATGTATATTTGCATAGCATGACACAATACTGTTTTTGACTTGGTTTTTTTTAATCCACCGCGATTGTGATGAATAGGGCAAAAGAACAAAAACCACAGAAATGGCTCTTATGTGCTTGCCAATGACTAGATGAGATGATTTAGACTCTAGCTGGGAGGAAAATGCTATGGAAACCAATTTTTTTTTGTTCCTTTTCTATGCCTGGGCTCTCTAGGAGAAGTACACAGACCATATGCACCACTAGAATTGAGAAGATTGCAAAACAAATACACTACTCAGATCAACTAGCACACACAGCTACTAATAAAATGTGTTTAAGACTAGTATCAGTGCCATGCCATCCTCAATCGTGGTGGGTTTCTAAAAATTAAGCTTAATATCTGAATATTAAATGAGCAAAATGATTTGATTTGTTCATCCATCCCACGTTGTGGTCTAAAAGCAATAAGGCCACCACCCATTCTATCTGCTTTAGCGGAAATGCACTGCAACCATTAACATAGCTCTCACCTTTTCTCAGCCCTATTAAATAATTATGTTAGGCTGTCTGACACAGGCGAGCTTCATAATCTGTTGGGTGGCAGGTGCCATACTTTCATTCACATTTATATCACAGACGATTCACAGATGAACTTACACGGTTCTTTCTCATTCAGGGAAAAAAAAAACTATCATAGACATGCTTAAATGAGAAAAGGCAATGTTGGTCTAAGTCTTTCTTATTATGGTGGGTTAGTAAAACACAGCAGCTGAATGCCCAAATGAGTGCATATTAAAATGGGGCAGACATGGGCCACCCATTTTGTACTTGTGTGCCACCCATATGGGCTTGCAATCTAGGAAGAGGTTAACTTATTGACTTAACAGTCTAGTTTGTCAATTGAACACTATATGAGTTAATAAATATTAATACTGTAAAAACAACACTCACTGCACACTGTAAAGTATTATAGGTAACACTGAATGATGTGGGCCCATTAAACACCATGCAGTGTTAATTTTTCACTGGCACATTTGCTGTGTAACATGTTTTAGAACAATTTTACCCAGAGCAGCTACGGTCTGCTAGCGTGGTGCTATGCTAACTGATGCGAATTGTGGTCCCGCCATTTTTCATTAAGCTCCACAGCTAAATTACTTGAACAGAAGACGCATGTTCCAATTTGAAAAGTATTATCTTCGGGGAAGCATGGCAAGACAGCATGAGACAAGGGGTTTTCTAGTTGCATTTTACAAATGCAATACTTCTTAGATACTGTATAGATATTGTATATAGTGTATAGTACTGTATATAGTATTGTGCTGTACAATATAGATGTATTGAAATAGATTGACTGTACTCATATTTAAACCTTGCTGATCATACACACATATAATGCAATCGATTACATTCCACTGTTCAAATTGTTTTCTACTTGACTGGTTTAGCAACATTTGCACAATTTCTGGATGTCTAAAATACCTATTGTATGCTTTTTTGTGTTTAGTGTTGATATTTGTAATTTATTTATAAAAATTCTTGTACTCAAACACCTGGGATCATGTGTTCTATGTGGCTCAGTGGGCTAATCCTGTGTGCCTGTAATCACAAGGTCACCAGTTCAAACCCAGCCTCTGTGGCTCCTTGATCAAGGCCCTTAACCCCCAGCTCCCTGGGGACAGGCATGAGTGACTGTCCTTCACAGACAACTTACTTACAAAGAGCAAGTTGAGGGAGACATAAAAGGCAATTTCCCCATGGGGATTAATGAAGTGATGATTTTTATTATTATTTAACATTTATTAAAATGTTGAATTGTGAAATGCGGTTGCTTTTTATTTCCCCTGACATAAGTAAAACAAGGTACTAATACTAAAGAAAGTGTTTTAACTATTTGCATGGGCATTTCTGAGTAGAAAACAAAAAAATGAAGGTAGATCAACTTTATTTGAATGATGAGGTAACTTAATATTTCAATGAATATTGAATTAATATTAAGTAGGTATTACATGACTTGATTAAGGTACACATAGGCTGACATTTGGTGCCCGAGCTGAAACTGTTCTGGGCCAGAACAGGGCCACCAACATGTCTACATCTGGCTTTGTGCTGGCCCATGTGTGGGCCACCTCTGGCAAACCAGATCTGGGCGAGCAAGTGGCCGTCATTCATTGCGGTATGTGGGCCGGGTGTAAGCACATAGTGTGGGCCAGATCCGGGCCAGATCTCAGACAGAGCCTGGCCACTTGTGGCTAACATAAGGCCCAACTCTGGCCCAGATGTTAACCTGATGCGGCAACCGAGAGCGGTCCGCTCAATCGCCATCATTCCATGCGGTATGTGGGCCAGATGATCATGCGTGATGTGGGCCACATCCGGGCCAGAAAGATTTTGCTATCTGGGCTGCAGCAAAACCACCTTCACCCCCTACTCCAACTACCTCTCCTGCAGCAAAACCACCTTCACCCCCTACTCCAACTACCTCTCCTGCAGCAAAACCACCTTCACCCCCTAATCCAACTACCTCTCCTGCAGCAAAACCACCTTCACCCCCTACTCCAACTACCTCTCCTGCAGCAAAACCAGCTTCTCCTCCTACTCCAGCTACCTCTCCTGCAGCAAAACCACCTTCACCCCCTACTCCAGCTACCTCTCCTGCAGCAAAACCAGCTTCTCCTCCTACTCCAGCTACCTCTCCTGCAGCAAAACCACCTTCACCCCCTACTCCAACTAACTCTCCTGCAGCAAAACCAGCTTCTCCTCCTACTCCAGCTACCTCTCCTGCAGCAAAACCACCTTCACCCCCTACTCCAACTACCTCTCCTGCAGCAAAACCACCTTCACCCCCTACTCCAACTACCTCTCCTGCAGCAAAACCACCTTCACCCCCTACTCCAACTACCTCTCCTGCAGCAAAACCACCTTCACCCCCTACTCCAACTACCTCTCCTGCAGCAAAACCACCTTCACCCCCTACTCCAACTACCTCTCCTGCAGCAAAACCACCTTCACCCCCTACTCCAACTACCTCTCCTGCAGCAAAACCACCTTCACCCCCTACTCCAACTACCTCTCCTGCAGCAAAACCACCTTCACCCCCTACTCCAACTACCTCTCCTGCAGCAAAACCACCTTCACCCCCTACTCCAACTACCTCTCCTGCAGCAAAACCACCTTCACCCCCTACTCCAACTACCTCTCCTGCAGCAAAACCACCTTCACCCCCTACTCCAACTACCTCTCCTGCAGCAAAACCACCTTCACCCCCTACTCCAACTAACTCTCCTGCAGCAAAACCACCTTCACCCCCTACTCCAACTAACTCTCCTGCAGCAAAACGAGCTTCTCCTCCTACTCCAGCTACCTCTTCTGCAGCAGAATCGGCTTCTCCACCTACTCCAACCACCTCTGCATATCCATCCTCATCTCTACCAACAGCTGTGTCCACCACTCCTCTGCTGGCATCAGCCACTGTATCTACCTCTCCACCAGCCGTCTCACTGCTGTCTTGTATGTACTCAGTGATAATATTCATATACAAATGTGAACTACTTTTATATTCTGCAGAATGCCATTTATATTAAAAATATCACTCAAATCATTATAAAGATTCAATATTCAAGTAGTTTGTCATATGCACAGTAAAAAAGAAAACTGTTCACAACCATGCAATGAAATTCTTTGCCAATCTACCTTTACACAACAATAACAGTAGCATTACAATGACAATAATAGCAATAAGATTACATAAATAATTAAGGTTAAAAACAGTTAAACAATAATAAATAAAAATACAAAGTGAAGTGCTCTGTGCCTTTGTGCTACAGAGTGGATAACAGTCAGATGGAGAGGGTGGGGCAGTGTTGAATGTGCTGTAGAATGTACAGTATATTGTAAGAAACTACACTAAGAGAAGATTTTTAGTTATATTTCTAATTTTGCTTTGTTTTACAGGTGTGAAAGATGCCTGGGAAGGGAAAAATGTCCATGTACTGCTTTCAAGAATTGGGCCTTACAAAATTTTTTACTGGGACATCGCAAGAACAGCTCCTGATCAGGAACTTGAGAGTGAGTTGTGTTGGGATATGTTTTATTTCTATAGCACTTTATATGTGTGTGTATGTATATTCTATATATAATGGCAGATGTATGAAAATTAATATTTTGGTTCTCAGGTGATAAATGCCTACCTGCTGCATTTGGTGCAGCATCACAATCAGAGAAATGAAGACAACCAGGCCCTTTTCATTGATTCCTATGAAATGACTAGCATTTGGCAGAAGAAGACATCAAGGTTAAAGGTAATGAAAAGTGATGCTGTGACAGTGTATCATCACCACCAGTGTGAAGCCACATACGGTGACTGACTTGGTATATGAATGTCCTATTTTGTTCCTACTTTCTAAATGTTATTAATTTTATCATAAGAAGAGGGTATGGTGCTGGTACTAGTCCTCGTCTAGGTATTATATTTACATTACATTTATTCATTTGACTGACAGTATTATCCAAAGCAACTTCGAGCATAGATAGAAGTGTGAAGGGAACATAAGAACTACAACTATATTGCCTACATATATTGGAAGAGTTGCAACTCCAAAGTGCATACATTGTATAACAAAACTACAAACGATAAAACTACAAAACAACCATCACACTCATAGCTATAGATATCTGGTATAGTGGTGCAAAATGAAAGATCGAGGCATTCTTGGTATGGTATGCGTATGTATACATATTTTTAATTAAAAAAATAATGATTTATTTTGTAATAATTATGGTTAGTCTGTCTGTTTAACAACAATTTGGAAGTGGTGATTTTGCAACATTAACTGAGTTTAGTGTGTATGTATTTGAACTGAGTCATTTTTTCTCTGGCTGCTTTTTTTCTTTTGTGCCAAGGCAAGTGTTTTTGTTTGTTACATGTTTTTTTGTATTTGTCATAGTGGTGGCACTGCTCTCACACAAAACATTCATTTGTCCCTTTGATTTTGAATAATTTCTAGAGCACAAGTTGTATTACAAGAGAAATGAACCCAGACAAAAACTGGTCTTATGATAGTGATTTTTTTCTCATAGTGGTATGCTCTGAGGTGTGGTGTTACCTTTTAATCCTTTATTTGAAATTACCTTTTAGTGCAACCCAGGGAACTTTAACGTAATACTGGGAGCAGTTCATGAACCTGGCCACTGGATACTGACAGTAAGAACAACCTTTTTTTTTATCATGTATGGAGTCTCACTTCTTATTGTTTATAGTGTATGCTGCATATTAATTTTATTGTCATTTAGGCAATGTTTCCCAAACTGTTGAAGAGCAAAACTGGTGCTGGACTCTCTAGGACACGCATCCTCAAAACTAAAACCATGCTTGGAGTCCACAAGGTACTGCAACTTCATTGACGACTGCTGCTAAGACCGGTGTATTCTATAAAGCAGCAAGGAACTTAACTAATGTTGCTTTTGTCTACTTTTGAGGGCATTTATGAGGAAGCATGGGTGTCAGGTGTCCCGATGGAAGGCAGAAACAATGCCACATTCATTACAAACCGATGGCAGTTCATGTGGCATATTTGTTTTGAAAGTGAGATTTTTATCTATTTTTCATTTCTTGCTTTTACAAATTCATTGTGTCCTTTGTATTTTGAATCTCCTAAACCCAAATATTTGCAGTTCATTTGATATATTACAAATGTCATTTATTTATCTTAGTGACTATGTTGCATTCTAGTATGCTGAGAAAATCCTGGCAGAGGAGCCTCTAATCTTCTCAACCACAAGATCAGCAGTTTGCAAATATAGAAAGAAAGTAGCTGTCAGACTACTGAAGCAGACAGGTAAGTTTTTACTTTTACTTAGCATTATTATCATATCATTGAATTCTTTGATTCAACTTATAAAACATGAATTTATTATAATTGAAATAAGTTATGATCTTAATAATGATCTTATTCTGATCAGATGATCTTCGTGAGCTTTGCCACTATTGTGGAGAAAAAATTTCAGAAGTAGACTCTGACGATCCACAAAACGAAAAACACACAGACTGGGTATGTGTTTACATAAAACCAACATTAAACCAAAGTTATGCCTAATTCCTCTGCTAGCAAGAAACCTCAGAAGCCATTACCTATTTAGAACTTTTTTGTAAGAATTAACAAGATGGAAGGAGGAGGGAGAATGGAGTGCATTTTTATTTTAAAGAATATACAAAACACAGAGAAAAGTATTCATATAAAACAATTATGTATATAACAAACCTGAAAAACCGAAGTATATGACAACAATAAGTACAGATGAAACATTAATGCATGCCAAAGAAAATACTACAACGACTGAACATATTACTATCTTGCAGTATCAATGACACAATCTTCATAGGATTTTTAGGTAAGAAAAACAAAACAGACTTACCTTAAGAAGTATTCTGAAATAAAGACAACATATGTTTTGCTAAATAATACATGATCTGTTTATTAAGAGCACACAAAATGTGTGGGAATTATTTGTACAGAAAAAATGAAATAATGAAGAAATGAAATAAACCCTACTCAATACATGCTTTATGCTTACAGATCCAGTGTGATGCATGTGAAAAGTGGTACCACCTGACCTGTGTTGGGACAACAGATACTTCAAAAGAGTACTGCTGTCTGGCATGTTAATAAATTTTGATTTTCTTTTGATTTAAGTTGTAAATACTTTGTTCATATTTTAAATTCAGTTTGTTGATAATTCAAGTTCAGAATAAAGTTTATTTTTAGATGAATGTTGCTGTTCCGAAATTTATTAACAATTATATGTGTTTTATTCTTAATTCTAGTAATGCTAGTACATATAGATGTAACAGTGTATTGTTCTGCAAAATTGTAGCTCCAACAACTATGCCTATTTTTCTGTAATAATAGCAATCAGATATCCATAAACACGTCTCCAGACTTAGTAAACAGATACAAAAAGGTACAATAACAAAGCAAGATGAAAGCCCACCTTTTCTACCTGTTAACTGTGATTACTAACTGGGACTTGGGAGAGGGTGTCACTCTGCTGTAACTCTTAAAAAACTTGTGATGCACAGAATACTTAGGTGGAGACTTTATGTACTGGTATTTAAAACAGATTTTGTGGCTGGAATGTATTGGCAACCCCTGAGAGTGTGGTCTCCTGCTATCATATTATGTGACCCTAGCAAAAATATGATGGGACAATCAAACCTTTGTCATACATTTAATAATCAGGAGACTTTTTAAAGTTGAAATCAACAGGCAGTCCTTGGCATACAGGTCACCATTTGTGATGGCTGCTATCATATTATGTGACCCTGGCATAAATCTTGCAAAAACATATTGGAACAACCAAATCTTTTTCAGGTGATGACTTTGAGCATGAACATTTCATAATCTGAAGAATTTTTAAGGTTGAAATCAGCAGGCAGTTCCCGGCATACAGGTCACCATTTGTGATGGCTGCTATCATATTATGTGACCCTAGCCTCTGGGTTCACCATTTCTGTAATAGAGCATGTATTTATATTATGAATGTTATAAATGTATAATATACATAAAAAAATATATATATATGTACACACACACATACACACGCACATCTTTGCTATTTTCTAAGTTGACATTTTAGTGGTAATATTCAACGTACTCCCAACGTGTCCCATTGTTGAAACTCTCGCTTTATTTTAATTTGCCACTGTATTGGCGTGTAAAAGCAGATTACCGTCGTAAAAATTACATTTAGAATGCACACCTACTATGCAATTTAACTTTACTCTATTCATGGATTGTACGCATTATCCATGAGACTTTAAACATTATAAGACATGTTCATAAACTATGCTGTACAATGTATCCGTCATGAAAGTTAAAACTCTGGTGGGTTCGTCTGCATAAAAACGAGTCGCGTCGAGCAACAGCGCTTTTCAACCGCAGACTTACGTAACTTGCGTACCAAGCGCGTGCACACGGGAGTTTGCGCCTCCTATGGTCACAATATATGATGGTCACAGAATATGGTGTAACGGATGTGATGGTCACAGAATATGGTGTAACACCTGTCTCAAATGCCTTGATCGTAACATTCAACTGCCATACTTGTTCACACACTGGTCACAACACGCATTGATTATTGTAATTCTCTTCTATTTGGTTTGCCTTTAAAATCCCTACACAAACTTCAATTGGTCCAGAATTCAGCTGCCAGGATCATTACTAGAACTCCTTCTACAACTCATATTACTCCTGTTCTACAGGAACTTCACTGGCTTCCCATTACATATCGCATTCAGTTTAAAATTCTGCTCCTGACATTTAAGGCTATCCATGACCTTGCTCCATCTTATTTGTCAGATCTTATTCAAATCAATCGACCATCTCGTTCCCTCAGATCCTCATCATCTCTCCATCTTACAGTTCCACATACTCGTCTGACTACAATGGGTGGTAGAGCTTTTAGTTATTCTGCAGCCTATCTGTGGAACACACTTCCACCGGACATTCGCAGGATTAATTCCATTAGCATGTTTAAATCACGTTTAAAAACTCACTTGTTTAAGGTGGCATATACAATTTAATCTCTATTTTATATTTTTGTGCATTTTATGGGTAATTTTGTGTATTTATATTTTACTATGTTTTTTATTGATGTATTTGTGATTTGTTGTGTTAAGTGACCTTGGGTGTTTTGAAAGGCGCTGAAAATAAAATGTATTATTATTATTATTATTTATCCCTAATAAAAATTATTTACAATTGTGCTCTTATTCTAACATTGTAAGTTGCCATAAAAGCCAACTGAAATTAATTAACTGTTTCATTGTTAGTAGCAAACTGGATTATGTTTTGAACCCCTTTAGTAGTTTCTGTTGCAGGATTTGGCCTCAGCGGTTAGCGGTTAAGAAGCAAAGAACTACAGTGACGTAATTTTGTAGTAGGAAATCGTGGTCGTAGTGCATCCTGGGTATATTGAGGTTACCGGTAAAAGCACGAGAAATGTTATGCCGAAAAAGGCATCCCTGCTGTAGAATGCATGCAGGTGTTCTGACGAAGTTGAGCTTTTATGGGTTTTTTGGGGGTTAGGGCTGCACGATTTATTGTGAAACCCAAGGACAATGTTACATTCGCGGTGCGGAAAAATACTGATTCCGCTACTGTCACGCCCAGCTCCGTCCGATCCTCGTGTGTGCCACGCCCACCTCGTTACCTCGTGTTAATTCCTGATTGTGATCACCTGTTGCTTGTTCAGTTCAGTCTGACTTTAGTATTTAGTCCATGTCTCGGTCAGTATTCCCCAGTTCTGTCATTGTATTGTTTCATGTTCGTGGCCTGTCTGTCCCAAATAAACCCCGTATTCCTGAAATCACGGCTCTCGCCTACTCCCTCATTCGTCCGTCCGCCGAACATGACACTGAGCTATAAGTGAATTGCCTTCCTATTTCATGGTTCGAGAACCTTTCTGAAACAATCATCAATAGAACCAGCGAGCTCCTTTTAAACACCAGCTGCAATATACTGTACTTCAGCGTATCATACCTTTGGTTTTTGTTAATAGGTAATAGCATTAGTATACTGCTATAACCCATCAAAACAACAATGAGACAGTCAGTAATTCTCACAGCAGCGGAGTCGGTGACCTCCAAAAAAGCCGTAAAACCCACAATACAGTCGTATTTATGTCATATGTTTTTGTGCTTATTAAATTTAAGTGTTTCCAAAGATTAATCCCACAACAGTAATAAAATAAAAGTCTTGCTTTAACATAAATACTAAAAGAATAGATCGCTTTTTTAATAGTAGTAATTTACCCCTCCTGGAGCCGACACCTTATCGTGGTGGAGGGGTTTGCGTGTTCCAGTGATCCCAGGAGCTAAGTTGCCCGGGGCTTTATGCCCCTGGTAGGGTCACCCAAGGCAAACAGGTCCGGGGTGAGGAACCAGACAAAGTTCGGCTCAAAAGACCCCATATGATGAAGAAAATATTGGAAACACGTTTTCCCTTGCCCGGACGCGGGTCACCGGGGCCCCCCCCTGGAGCCAGGCCTGGGGGTGGGGCTCGATGGCGAGCGCCTGGTGGCCAGGCCTATACCCATGGGGCCTGGTCGGGCACAGCCCGAACAAGGCACGTGGGTCCCCCTTCCAATGGGCTCACCACCCGTAGGAGGGGCCATAGGGGTCGGGTGCATTGCGAGCTGGGCAGTGGTCGAAGGCGGGGACCTTGGCGGTCCGATCCTCGGCTGCAGAAGCTAGCTCTTGGGACATGGAATGTCACCTCTCTGATGGGGAAGGAGCCTGAGCTGGTGCGCGAGGTTGAGAAATTCCGGCTAGACATAGTCGGGCTCACCTCGACGCATGGCTTGGGCTCTGGAACCAGTCTCCTTGAAGGTGGTTGGACCATATTCCACTCTGGAGTTGCCAGTGGGGAGAGGCGCCGAGCGGGGGTGGGCATACTTATTGCCCCCTGGCTGGGCGCCTGTACATTGGGGTTTACCGCGGTGGACAAGAGGGTAGCCTCCCTTCGCCTTCGGGTGGGGGGACGGGTTCTGACTGTTGTTTGCGAATATGCACCGAGCGGCAGTTCAGAGTACCCACCCTTTTTAGAGTGTCTGGAAGGGGTGTTGGAGAGCATTCCTTCCGGGGACTCTCTTGTTCTACTGGGGGACTTCAATGCTCACGTGGGCAATGACAGTGAGACCTGGAGTGGCGTGATTGGGAGGAACGGCCCCCCCGATCTGAACCCGAGTGGTGTTCTGTTGTTGGACTTCTGTGCTCGCCACGGATTGTCCATAATGAACACCATGTTCAGGCATAAGGGTGTTCATATGTGCACTTGGCACCAGGACACCCTAGGTCGCAGTTTGATGATCGACTTTGTAGTCGTGTCGTCGGACTTGCGGCCGCATGTCTTGGACACTCGGGTGAAGAGAGGGGCGGAGCTGTCAACTGATCACTACCTGGTGGTGGGTTGGCTCCGCTGGTGGGGGAGGAAGCCGGTCAGGCCTGGCAGGCCCAAACGTATAGTGAGGGTCTGCTGGGAACGTCTGGCTGAATCCCCTGTCAGGAGGAGTTTCAACTCCTACCTCCGGCAGAACTTTTCCCATGTCCCGGGGGAGGCGGGGGACATTGAGTCCGAATGGGCCATGTTCCGCACCTCCATTGTGGAGGCGGCTGACCGGAGCTGTGGCTGTAAGGTAGTCGGTGCCTGTCGTGGCGGCAATCCGCGAACCCGCTGGTGGACACCAGTGGTGAGGGATGCCGTCAAGCTGAAGAAGGAGTCCTATCGGGCCTATTTAGCCTGTGGGACTCCAGAGGCAGCTGACGGGTACCGGCAGGCCAAGCGGGATGCGGCTTCGGCGGTCGCTGAGGCAAAAACTCGGGTTTGGGAGCAGTTTGGCGAGGCCATGGAAAACGACTTCCGGACGGCTTCGAGGCGTTTCTGGTCCACCATCCGGCGGCTCCGGGTGGGAAAGCGGTGCAACATCAACACTGTTTATGGTGGGGATGGGGTGCTGCTGACCTCAACCCGGGACGTTTTGGGTCGGTGGAGGGAGTACTTCGAAGACCTCCTCAATCCCACCAACACGCCTTCCGACGTGGAAGCAGAGTATGGGGACTTGGGTGTGGACTCCCCTATCTCGGGGGCGGAGGTCGCTGAGGTGGTTAAAAAGCTCCTCGGTGGTCGAGCCCCAGGGGTGGATGAGATCCGCCCAGAGTTCCTGAAGGCTCTGGATGCTGTGGGGCTGTCTTGGTTAACACACATCTGCAGCATCGCGTGGACATCGGGGGCAGTGCCTCTGGACTGGCAGACCGGGGTGGTGGTCCCCCTCTTCAAGAAAGGGGACCAGAGGGTGTGCTCCAACTATAGGGGGATCACACTCCTCAGCCTCCCTGGTAAGGTCTATTCGGGGGTTCTGGAGAGGAGGGTCCGCCGGATTGTTGAACCGCGGATTCAGGAGGAGCAGTGTGGTTTTCGCCCCGGCCGTGGAACAGTGGATCAGCTCTATACTCTCCGCAGGGTTCTGGAGGGTTCATGGGAGTTTGCCCAACCAGTCTACATGTGTTTTGTGGACTTGGAAAAGGCATTCGACCGTGTCCCTCGGGGAGTCCTGTGGGGGGTGCTCCGGGAGTATGGGGTACCGGGCTTCCTTTTAAGGGCTGTTCGGTCCCTGTATGACCGGTGCCAGAGTCTGGTCCGCATGAGCGGCAATAAGTCGGACTTGTTTCCGGTGAGGGTTGGACTCCGTCAGGGCTGTATTTTGTCACCGATTCTGTTCATAACTTTTATGGACAGAATTTCTAGGCGCAGCCAGGGCGTTGAGGGTGTCCGGTTTTGTGACCTCAGGATTAGGTCTCTGCTTTTTGCTTCATCAGACCGTGACCTTCGGCTCTCGCTGCGACAGTTCGCAGCCGAGTGTGAAGCGGCTGGGATGGGAATCAGCACCTCCAAATCCGAGACCATGGTCCTCAGCCGGAAAAGGGTAGAATGCTCTCTCCGGGTCGGGGATGGGATCCTTCCGCAAGTGGAGGAGTTTAAGTATCTCGGGGTCTTGTTCACGAGTGGGGGGACGATGGAGCGAGAGGTCGACAGGCGGATCGGTGCGGCGTCCGCAGTGATGCGGGCGCTGCATCGGTCTGTCATGGTGAAGAAGGAGCTGAGCCAAAAGGCGAAGCTCTCGATTTACCAGTCGATCTATGCTCCTACCCTCACCTATTAGGATGCCTCCTGGACGCCTCCCTGGTGAGGTATTCCAGGCATGTCCCACTGGGAGGAGGCCCTGGGGAAGACCCAGGACACGCTGGAGGGACTATGTCTCTCGGCTGGCCTGGGAACGCCTCGGGATTCCCCCAGAGGAGCTGGATGAAGTGGCCGGGGAGAGGGAAGTCTGGGATTCCCTGCTGAGACTGCTGCCCCCGCGACCCGACCTCGGATAAGCGGGAGAAAATGGATGGATGGATGGATAGATCGCTTTAATCACTATTACAGTTGGGTATGGGCACGCGGTCTTATTTAGAAAACATACTGTACAAAAAGAGACGCATATAATGTTTAATCATTCGTTTTGTATTTGTCCGAGTAACAAAGCAAAGGAATGATAAGCTGCTTCAGTCGAAAACTGCATTTTACTTTATTTAAAATAAAATGCGGGGTTGGCAACTTTGGTCAGCTGCATGGAGTGAGATTTTCTGTTCTCTGTTCTGCACACACATTTATATGTATGTAAGTTTTATTACCTTGTAAATAGTCTGTAGGGGTTGCAATAAACTGCCGTAACGTTTTTGATGCAGCTAATTTTAAGTTCAGAATGGAATATAGATTTGCTGTAAGATTTCTTGCATGAAAGTTTGCAACCATGAACACGTACATTTTTTGCTTCTCCTGAATTGATACGTATAGAAAATAACGTATACAGTTCTTAAAAAGCGGAAACTTTGACCAACATGAAATCACCAATAAACGACTTCTATTTATTCAACATTTTATAAAATGCATACTACGTTTAAAAATTTCCAGCTTTAAAGTTTCAGGACAGAACAGCCACTCTGTTATGAACATTACGTTTTTTTGAGTGTTATTAGTGTTAATAACAGCAGCTAACAACACAATAGTGAAAACAAAAGGGCTGCATACACCCAAGTAGTTCTTGCTGGCCGTGGGAAAAGGCGGTTCTAGTGTTATTAGGAGAGTAATAAGCATTATCTGCAAGATCGCTATTTTTCTTTTTGCTACAATTGTTTTCATTATTACTTTATTTAACTTGACACATCACATCTTTAAATTCTCATCCTTGCATTAGAATATAGACCAGTTATAATATATATTGATATAAAATATCAACTTCTCAGTACACATCAGGTATCCTACTGCTATCAGTACACATCAGGTATCCTACGAGCTATCACAGACGTGTAGTATGCGGTAGGAGTGGAACGAGACTTCACGAGACTTTCGGCAGTATTCAACATGGCGGCGCGCTTCTAAAACAAACTAACAACAAGTAATTAGGTATCTTCGCCAACTTAGAATAACCTAAAATTAAGTGAGTAAATAAGTAAAAAGTATATAATTAATTGCGGTTCATTTAAAATCTTCACTTTGGAGGAGTCTGCGGACGGATTGGATAACCTATTTACTTTCATCGACGAGTGTTTTGACCGGATTATAATGGGGAAACCAAAGCCTCTCACCGAGACTCCGACCACCAGCAAAACCGCTTCATCCACCAAGAGGAGCAGACCCGAGGATTCACCCGAGGCGGCCTCCCCACCTAGGGAAGACCTGGCAAACATTCTGGACTCCATTGATAAGAGGCTATCGAGCTTCGACGCACGTATGTCCCTATTAGAAATTCTCCATAGGGAATTCCAGGCGATGCGTGAGTCTCTGGAGTTCAGCCAGAAACAGGTGGAGACGCTCGCTAAGGAGAACGCGGCTCTCAGAGAGTCCGTGAAATCCCTCACAGAGGGCCTGGGCCAGCTCTCGTTAGAAAACAAGAAAATCAAAGAAGCGGTTTTGGATCTCCAGGCGAGAAGCATGAGGGACAACCTCGTTTTTGCAGGCATCCCAGAAGCAGCGGACGAAAATCCCTAAACCACGGTGAAGAACTTCATCCATAAACAGCTCAAACTTCCAGCGGAGACCACAAGTAACATCACCTTCTATCGTGTGCACCGCCTTGGAGGTAAAAGACCCGACGGCCATAGACCACGACCCATCGTGACAAAATTCGAGCACTTCAAGCAAAAGGAGCTGGTTAAAAGCCGAGGCAGGGAACTGAAGGGGACGAACTTCAGTGTCAACGACCAGTTCCCTAAGGAGATCCTGGAGCGACGCCGGGTCCTGTTTCCCGTAAGGAAGCGTCTCATAGATGGAGGTTCCCGAGCGGTCATCACCGTGGACAGGTTGTATGTCAACGGACAACTTTACCGCGACCGGGATACTACCCCCTGGCTATACTAGAGTAAAATAATCCGGAAGAAAAAAAAAAAAAACCCGCTAACTTTTCCAAGGTATGTCTCCGTTAATATAATAACTGCTGGTCTCAAAGCATAGCCTGAGGTAAGATGTGCCCACGTCTTACTAGTGACTGCACCCCGCTTTTTCTCTTTCTCTTCTTTAATTTAGCTGTTATTTTCTCTCCTCTTTTCTTCTTCTCTCTTCTCCTATATATAACGTATAACACCATGATTATGCATAAATGCATCACACATAACGTACGCACACAAGCAGCACATAAACAGACCATACACATAGACACATCACACACATATGTACTTCACACGCACATAGAGGTACATAGGCACTTATGCGCACATATAAGCACAGGTGAGCATAGGCACGCGCATGCGCACGCGCATGCGCACGCACAGACACACACACCTAGCAAGCTCCGCACACCCGGCGAGTTAGTTTAAACATGAGCACAATAAGGTTTGTCACATGGAATGTACGTGGTGTCGGCTCCAGAGTAAAGAGGCTAAAAGTTTTTAATCACCTGAAAGATTTACAAGCAGACATTGTCCTCCTACAAGAGACACATCTGTCCAAAACAGCTGCAGATGCACTCACCTCACCACAGTTCCCTCATGTATATTCAGCTGGATGCAACTCAGAACAGAAAGGAGTGGCCATACTGATTAATAAAAAAATACACTTTACTACCATTAACACTATTACAGACCCAGAAGGTAGATTCATTATAGTCAACTTATCTATCCAAAACATGAACATATGTATCGCTAGTGTATATGGCCCAAATGTTGACGACGACTCCTTTTTTCACACTCTTTTCACTGCCCTTTCTGATCATTCTGACACCACACTTCTTATAGGAGGGGACTTCAACCTGATTTTTAACCCTGAAATTGATAGGTTTAGTAATGCAGGTAGCTATAGGAACTGGCAATCCCCAGAAATCCTGAAACAATATATGAGGGACCTTGGTCTATGTGATGTTTGGCGTTCTCATCATCCCACTCTTAGAGAATATACTTTTTTCTCGTCTGTACACCGATCATACTCCCGCCTAGACCACTTTCTAATCAGTAGCTCCAAAATGAGGGACACTTCAGCGGTTCAGATCCACCCTATCACTATCAGCGACCACGCCCCAGTCTCCCTCACTCTGACTAACACAAAGGTCACTCCGCCAATCAAACATTGGAGATTTAATACATCATTACTTAAAGATCAAAATTTTATAACTTATTTCAAACAGGAGTGGGCACTATACTTGGAGGACAATGACACACCAGGAATCTCAGCTTGTGTTCTTTGGGAGGCAGGGAAAGCAGTAATGCGAGGTAAGATAATTTCTTATTCCTCACATAAGAAAAGAGTAGAAAATTCACTAATATTAGAACTAGAGCAAAAGAGCATTAAAACTTTAGAAAGTGAATATGCAGCCGCATCCCAGGAATGCATTCTGGATGAATTAAGGAAAACAAAACTTAAATTAAACGAGATTAATGATAAAAAAACACAGTTCTTGGTGCAAAGGCTTAGACTGGAAAATTTCGAACAAATCAACAGATCAGGTAGATTTTTAGCCAACCAATTAAAGCTGAACAAGGAAAAAATAACAATCTCTTCCGTAAAAGACCTATTAGGTAACATTACACATGACCCAAATGAAATAAACAACACCTTTAGAAATTTCTATGAAAATTTATATAAGTCACAGATTGATCCACCACAGGCTGATATTGATGAATTCCTTAACAATATAAATCTTCCAAAATTACAGGAAGATCAGGTAATGGCACTGGAGGCACCCATTTCAGTGGCAGAACTCCATGATGCCCTTCAGCATATGGCCAACAATAAGGCTCCGGGACCAGATGGTTTTCCAGCAGAATTCTATAAAGAATTTTGGACTACGTTAGAGCCCACTTTCCATAGAATGGTACTGTATGTCATATTAAAGAAAGCGGCGAATTACCTTTAAATATGAACTCGGCCAATATTAGTTTACTCCTAAAACCAGGTAAGGACCCCACGCTCCCATCTAGTTATCGTCCCATATCACTAATAAACACAGATCTTAAATTAATATGTAAAGCTTTAGCAAAAAAACTGGAGAAAGTCACCCCTTTCATAATACACCCTGATCAAACAGGCTTCATCAAAGGTAGACAGTCGGCAGCCAACACACGCAGGTTAATTAACTTAATGGATTACTCTACCATCAACAAACTAGAAACTACAATTATTTCTTTAGATGCAGAAAAGGCTTTTGACAGGGTAAATTGGAAATTTCTTATAGCAGCACTAAATAAATTTGGGTTTGGATCATCTTTTATTAACTGGATTAAAACTCTATACAGCTCTCCTAATGCATCAGTCAGGACAAACGACCAAACTTCACCAAGCTTTCTTCTCCAGAGGGGTACTAGACAAGGCTGCCCACTCTCCCCCTCTCTCTTCGCTATTTTTATTGAACCTCTAGCAGCCATGATAAGACAAAATAGAGATATTACAGGTATTCAAATTAAAAATGAGCTTCATAAGATAAGTCTTTATGCAGATGATGTATTAATTTTCCTTCCAAACTCTCAATCCTCCCTATCTCACACAATTTCAGTCATAGAAAGATTTTCATCAATCTCTGAGTATTCCATCAACTGGTCAAAATCCACAGTCCTGCCTATAAACTGCGATTTTCAAAATGCGCCAACTACTACATTACAATCAGGAAATATCAAATATTTAGGTATAAATATTTCCCCCAGGCTGTCAGACCTGCAAAAATTAAACTTTACTCCACTACTTAAAACAATAGAAGACGATCTTATACGGTGGAAAACCCAGCCCATATCACTCATGGGGAGGGTGGCCTCTATTAAAATGATGGTTCTACCCAAAATTAACTATTTGTTCTCAATGATCCCCTATAAACCCTCTTCTGCCTGGTTCAATTAATTAAATTCACACATTTCCAAATTTCTATGGCGGGATAAACCACCAAGAATTAGTATAAAAACCTTACAAAAGACTAAACAATGCCAGATTTGCCAAATTTTTACTACTACATTCTTGCCAATAGATTACAATATGTTTTGAAATGGATTAATCCAAGCCCGCTAGACAGACTATGGTTAAATGTAGAACAGGAGTTCTGTGATAATTTAGATATCTCCGATTTGCCATTTATCAGCTCTAGCATCAAACACCATAAATGTTTCCTAAGTATTAATATTAGAACATCTCTGACAGCCTGGTGGGACTTTCTTAAATTAAACAAATCCTTGCTAACCCCATGCCAACGAACGCCCATCTGGAACAATCCAGACATCCTACTGAACAAGAAAGTGTTAAATTTCACTGTATGGAGGGATAAAGGCATACGGTATCTAGAGCATATTATCCAAAATGGACAATTTATTCCATTTGAAGAACTTGTTTCACAGTACAATATTCAGAGAAGCAAGTTTCTAGAGTACCACCAACTTAAATATATATTGCGGGTTAAATACGGACATGATGAATTAAATTTACAATTACCTACAAAGGTAACCCAACTACTGAGAATCCATGCGCCTAAAACAATGTCAAAAATATACAGATCATTGTCAGATTTAAACGACTCAATATCTCTCCCAACCTCAAAATGGAAAATTGATTTATCGATTAGTATAGACCAGAGCATCTGGACACAAATATGTTTGAATACTTTTAGAATGACCAAAAAACCCAATCTGCAACTCATACAATATAAGACTCTCCATAGAACAC